>NW_008357999.1:548559-600150 GCF_000622305.1 Nannospalax galili | reverse complement strand
CCAAATGTAAATCATTTCCAGGAAAGGAGACACTACATGATTCCCAACCATGCCATTTTCTTGGCAACCCTTCATCTGTGTTTAATGAAAACTATATTTCCATAGCGAAAATAAATCCCTAACTGATTTCCATAGGCAAGTGTGGTTTGCAGGTTCACATACATACCATTTGAGAACGCAATCTTCAGGACCATGCTCAAACCTGGCACTTTAACCTCAAAAACTCATGTTCCTGATGGTCACTGTGGTTAAGCATTCATATCCATTACAGATCTCATGGTTCTTCAGAATAAAGCAGTAAGGATGTATAGGCGCACACATGAGGAGTTCATTCGGATCCTCTTTCAGTTTTTTGAGGTGGTGTGTGTGTGTGTGTGTGTGTGTGTGTGTGTGTGTTTCTTAGATTCAAGGCAGCAAAGGTGAAACTGGGCATGGAAAAAACTCATGTAACTCTGATCCAATTAACAGTATTGGGAGTTGGAAGGTCAGTGGGCACAAGGAAAGAATACAGAGTTCTCATTGACTCTCAGCTTAGCTGTTGCTGCCTATATAAGCTTTATAAACTCTAAAGCCCCAGAGCAGAGGCCAGCAAACTACAGTTCCGGGGCTAGATCTGGCCCACCACTGCATGTATGTGAGTGCACCCGTGTCATCCACTGCGGAGGTCAGAAGAGGGCTTCGGATTCCAGTGGAACTGGAGTTAAGGACGGTTTGTAGCCACCATGTGGGTGCTGGGAATTGAACCTGGGTCCTCTGCAAGAGCAGTCAGTGCTCTTAACTGCTGAGCCATCTCTCCAGCCCCAAGAGTTTCTTTTTTATGTGTATGAGTGTATTACCTGAATGTATGTAAGTACACCTGTATTGTGCAATGCCTGTGGAGGCCAGAAGAGGGTATCAGATCCCCTGGAACTGGAGTGACAGATGGTTGTTAGCCACCCTGTGAGTGCTGGGAATCGAACCTGGGTCTTCTGTGAGAGCAGCCAGTGCTCTTAACCACTAAACCACCCCTCCAGCCCCATTTGAGTATATCTTGCCCATGAATGCTTCCATGCTACAATGGTAGAGTCCAGTAGTTGTGACTGAGACCATGTGGTCTAGACATATGAAAATACCGATTGTCTGGTTCTTTGCAGAAGAGCATTCTGCTTATCCTTATACCAGACCAAGAGATGTGACCCAGGGTGGCATAGCACACAGGAATCAACCTGGTAGCTTGGGTCTGACACCTCCTTGCAGGAATCTTTGATGCTTTGGGGTACCCTGATTTCCTCATACCCTCCTTCCCCTACACAATGCCTCACTGTTGCTTCAAGAAGCATTCGGGTTAACCTGGAGGTCCTAATGAAAACAGATGTGTGCCCAGGTCCATAGCACCTGAGCTAGACTGCATCTTCACAGCTTCTGTGGGTGAAGGCACATTTCGTGGTCAATAGGTGAAGTTTTAATGTTGAACCAGTTAGGATTTAAACCCCTGCTAGTCCAATCCTAAATCCTATACTGATAAATGGCCATCCTAGGGTCTGGGGATGTGGCTCAGTGGTAGAATGCTTGCCCAGCGTGAGCAAGGACTGGGGTTCCATCCCTAGTACCACACAAACAAAAGAACAGCAAACCACCATTTCTGCAAAGAGTTTTTGAAGCCCTGTTAGGTCTTGTTGAAGACATGGAGGAGACAGAGGCACCTGGACTGTTGGTGGCTTCAGTGCTGTTGCCAAGTTTTGACCCTCTCCATGATGCTTTATCCCACTCCAGATGGCCAGTCCTATGAAGATCTTCCAATCTAGCTCCTGACCCACAGTGCTCTCCTTTCCTGTTTTATCTGTCATAGTCTCAAATTGTAGGAGAGAGGTTGGCTTGTGTAGACAGGTATGGCAGATGAAGGCAGTCGCTCTCCATCCTTCCTGCCTGACCTCCTCCATGTGGGAGCAGAAGACCTCACTCCCACAGGACATTGGCTAGTGTCACACAGTCCTCCAGCGCTTTGCTTCCTGGTTGCTTTTTCATTAATTTTTACTGTATATGTGTGCATATTTTGCCTGCATGTATGGAAGTGCACCACATTCATACAATGCACACAGAGGTCAGAAGAGGGTATCAGATCTCCTGGAACTGGAGTTGCAGACGGTTGTTAGCTGCCATATGGGTGTTGGGAACAGAACCTGGGTCCTCTGCAAGAGCAGCCATTGCTCTTAACCAATGAGTCATCTCTCCAGTCACCCCTGGTTGCTTTTTAATGTACCAAGGATGCTAGGAAAAGTCTGAGAGGGTGGGGTGGCAGAGACCGAGGCCCGTACACTCTTTGATGTCACTGAGTAATTTCTGTTGTCTTTCTCTTGATTGGCCCAGAGAGTGTGTGACCAGACCTACCTCTGACTTGGCATTTGGGTGTGTTTCTGCTAAGGGCTCTTGACTCATCTTTGTGTGTTGTGTATATGCATGGATGTATCTGTGTGTGTACATCTGGGGACCAAAGGCAACCTCAGATATTGTTTCTGGGTAGCAATATGCCTTTTTGGTTTTTAGCATTTATTTATTTATTTTGGGACTGGAGAGATAGCTCAGTGGTTAAGAGCACTTTCTGCTCTTCCAGAGGACCTGGGTTCAGTTCCCAGCATCCACACAGTGGCTAACAATAGTCTATAACTCCAGTTTCAGGGAATCAAATACTCTCTTCTGGCTTCTGTGAAAATTTGCACAACATGGGTGCATTTACAAACCTTTGGGCAAACACTCAGAGACATAAAATAAAAAGAAATCAAAATTAACAAAAATTGTTTTAATTTTATGTGTATTTGCCTACATGTATGTATGTATATGTGCCATGTGCATGCAGTGCCTGCAGAGGCCACATGAGGGCACTGGGCACCCTGGGGCTGAAGTTACAGACAGTTGTGTGTAGCCATGTGGGTGTTGGGAACCAAACCCAGGTCTTCTGCAAGAGCAATAAGTGCTCTTAACCACTGAGCTATCTCTCCAGCCCAAGATACCTTGTCTTTTGAGATGTCTCTCACTGGCCTGAAACTTGCCATATAAGCTAGGCTGGCTGGGATCTTCCTGTCTCTATTTCCTCAGTGCTGGGATTATAAGCACATGCCACCATACCCAGCTTTTTTTTTTTTCTTCCAGGATCACTGACTCAGAGGATTCCCACCCAAAGCCCGAACCCCCGGCATTGTGAAGCTTTCCCTTTTATATCATTCTAGCCCCTTTATCTCTCTTGCATGATAACATACATTCGGATTAGGTACTCTAGGGCTGCAGGGCCGCGTTATTAAGGCATTTAAACTTCAGGAATGTAACTGGGCATGGTGGCATATACCTTTGATCCCAGCATTTGGGAGGCCGAGGCAGGCGGATCTGTGTGAGTTCAAGGCTAGCCTGGTCTACATAGTGAGTTCCAGGCCAGCTGGAGCTACAGGGAGACCCTGTTTCAAAAAAAGACAATAAAAGGGGCTGAAGAGATAGCTCTGCAGTTAAGAGCACTGGCTGCCCTTGCAGAAGACGCGGGTTTGAATCCCAGCACCCACATGGCGGCCAACAACCACAATCTACAGGGAGACCCTGTTTCAAAAAAAGACAATAAAAGGGGCTGAAGAGATGGCTCTGCAGTTAAGAGCACTGGCTGCCCTTGCAGAGGACGCGGGTTTGAATCCCAGCACCCACATGGCGGCCAACAACCACAACAACTGCAGTTCCAGGGGATCCGGCGCATACCCAGCTTTTTTGTGTGTGTGGGTTCTGGAAATTGAACTTGAGCCTTGTGCTTGGAAGGCAAATACTTTACTGACTGAGCCATCTGTCCAGCTCACCAGAGGATATTGGTATAACGGAATAATTGTCCTTATCCTCCTCGGTGGTCCACGAAGTATATGATGGGCACACCTCTGACTTGGTATTTGGTGTCTCTGCTAGAGACTCTAGATTCGTCCTTGGCATGGCACGCCTAGTGTGATGACCACAGCTTGCAGGGGACTCGAGTTGATTCGCAGTATGTTTCATTTGGGCAGAAAGCACTTCTTCAGGTTTACTGTGTGCTTGACCAGAAAGAATGAAGTCACCCTGTCCACTGTGTCCAGCCGATGCTGCAGGAATCCAGGCCTGGCTCTAGGGAGAGGAGAGAAGAGAGGACAGGAAAGTGATGGGATTTCAGTACCCGAGTCTCTGCTGCTCTGTGCTGTTTCTGTTGCAGCTCAGAAGTCACTTCCAGGTCCCTTATGGGCACAGTCAATTAAGGATTGTCCCCTACTACACAGCATGTAAAACCCAAACACGGATACCATGATTGTCTGTCTGTCCCTCACTATTCAGGCTGATACCTGGCTAGGGTCTAGTCATCTTTAGTGTTTGTTATTTTGCTTGTTTTGAAGACTGAGGCTGAACCTTTCTCTGCCATGAGAACAACACAGGGGTCCTTTGGAACAAGAAACCGTGTGTCGGAAGGCCACTCACTAGCTTTATAAGAGGTGGAGAAAGTAACATTTAGGACTTCCAGTGCTTTTACGAAAGTTAAACGGCTGAAGATGTGCAAAGAAGAAAGTATATCTCCTGTGTCTCCATCTGTGCTGATGACCACATGGGTTTAAGGTTTCCTTGTAGACCCCTGAGGAGGGGAGCCTAGGACCTGCTTCCCACCTGGCTGTTTCTCCAGTGGGAACCACAGGCTTTGACACTCCAAACCAAGGTTTATAATGATGAGCATCCAGCACCGAGTCACTGCTTCTGTTGAGGACTGCTATCATCTGGGTGTGACATGGCCATAGCCACCTTGAAACCAGAGCATCTGTGGAGACCTCTGACCCTCACCAGATCAGCTCTGTTACTGTTTCCTCATAGAAGGAAGGACTGGGGAGAGTGATTGGGCCCTTGTCTTAGATTCCAGTCACTCTTCCTCTTGTGTGCTCCCTCAGATGCCTGGACATGGTCTGGGGAGCTGCTAGAGAGTACAGCATTTGGAAGGTTGACTGAAGGGGACTCTGCCTTTATAGGATCGTCACCCACATTGGGGTGGAACTTGCTCCTGTGATGAACTGTTTTGGGGTCACCCATGCTCCTGTAAGTAACCCATCACCCAAAGTCCTGTAAGTCAGTCCAGTAAACTCATTGGTTCACCATGCTGGACTTGGGTGGAGTCATTCTTTGGTCAATTGTTGGTGCACTGTCTACAATGAATAGACATTCCTTTGTTCTCACCTCCCCAGGAAAAGGCATTCAACAGCTTCTTCCAGATGGCCACCTAAGAGTTTTGCATATGGGCTTATTTCAGCCTTGTCACAACCTCCCAGGATGATAGAAACCATCCCCATTTATAGACAAGACTCTGAGATCTCCAGCAAGTCACCTCTAAACAAGCTGGTGAACTCTGCCCCAGCAAGGGGGTGCCTGCTGAGGGGCATGGACTCTGCTCTCTCCGCAGCCGCCTCTGTGCGATTTTCTTCTGTGAAGTCTTCTATGTTTGACTCTGAGCTTCCCTCTTGGTCATCACTGCACTTCACATAATGCAAACCTCACACTGTACCAGCCACGTAGTTTTCCTCAGTAACCACAGTAGTGTGAAGTATGAGGGGGATCTGTGTGTGCCTGCTTTGTGTCCTGTTCAAGCCTTCAAGGTCTCTCCATTCCCTAGCATCCAGCCATTTTGTATTCTCTTACGGCGTGTTTAAAAACACCAAATCAAAATGTACACTGCTACCTAAAAGAGACACGAAAGCAAAAAAAGTAGAAAAAGCCGAATTTCTCTGTGTTCAGGGTCCTGTTTTAAGGAAATCTCTGTACAGGATGCTGTACTGGTACAATAAACTGCTTCCTGTTTAGCCTTGGCATCCTGCTCTCTGTTGTTCTCGGCCTGCGGTGTAAGATGATGGCGTCTCTTTAAACCATTAGTCCCTTAATAGGATGGCTGGTGTCTGTTGATGGTTGTTAGCCAGATGGTGGTGGGGGCATCTGACAATGTGGCAATATGGCTGCTGCTTCTCTCCCTCTGCTTTTTCCTCCCTCCCTCCTCCCTCCCTCCCTCCCTCTTTCTTTCTTTCTTTCTTTCTTTCTTTCTTTCTTTCTTTCTTTCTTTCTTTCTTTCTTTCTTTCTTTCTTTCTTTCTTTCTTTCTTTCTTTCTTTCTTTCTTTCTTTCTTTCTTTCTTTCTTTCTTTCTTTCTTTCTTTCTTTCTTTCTTTCTTTCTTTCTTTCTTTCTTTCTTTCTTTCTTTCTTTCTTTCTTTCTTTCTTTCTTTCTTCTTTCTCCCTTCCCCTCCTCCCTTCCCCTCCCTCCCTCCCTCCCTCCCTCCCTCTTTTTGCAGTCCTGGAGATGGTACAGGGTCTTGTACATGCTCACCAGGTACCCTGCCAGTGAGCTGCACCCCAGCTTATTTTTCAAGGCTAATTTCTGTAACTCTCAAGTCAGCTTGAGGAAGCCAGGGCAGAGTGCAAAGGGGTTCATCCCTATAGTCCCCTGGCAGTTGAGTACTTTCAGCTCTAGCTCCTTAAAGGGAAAAGAGGCATGTTTTTGAGCAGTGGTCCCAGCAGTTGTCCCCCATCCAGCCTCCTCCCTTCTGCCAATGGTGAGGGATGTACTACCACCTCCAGGTGATCAGCTTGGGATGTGTGCAGCTGATGGTGTGTGCAGTCTGTGATGCCCTTGGGCCATACTTGACCTTAAGTTCCCACCAATGGTGTTTGTGTGAGGGAAAAGTAAGAGGCCTTTATATATTGACAAACACCATGAGCAACAGTTTCTGGTTTCCTAGACGTGGGGCTCCATGGCTTGGCATGGATCTCCTAGCTAGGGTCTGCTGTCAATTTGACTCCAAGGGAGTCTCAACTGGGAGATTACCTCAGTCAGGCTGGCCTATGGGCATATCTGTGGGGGCATTTTCTTGTTTGCTGATTGATGTAGGAGGACCCAGCCTCCTTTGGGCAGTGCCAGCCCTAGGTAGGAGGGTCTGGGTTGTATAAAAAAAGCGAGCTAACCGTGAGCCAGGAAGTAGATGAGTGAGCAAGCCAGTAAGCAGTGTTGCTGCATGATCTCTGTCTCAAGATCCTGCCTTGAGTCCCTGCCCTGGTGTCCCTTGATGGATGTAAGATGAAATAAACCCTTTCCTCCCTGAGTTGCTTCTGGGCATGGATTTTTTGTTTTGTTTTGTTTCGTGTTTTGTTTTTTGACACAGGGTCACTGGTAGCCACAACTGGCCTGGAACTCACTATGTAGACCAGACTGGCCTCGAACTCACAGAGATTCACCTGCCTCTGCCTCCAGAGTGCTGAGATTAAAAGCGTGTGCCACCAAACCTGGCTTTATTACTGCTTTTAAAAAAAACTTTTATTATTTTTATTTTATGTATATATGTGTACTGCCTGCACGTGTGTAAGTGCACCCGTGTCGTACAGTGCCCATGAGGACAGAAGATCCGCTGGAACTGGAGTTACGAACAGTTGTTAGCTGCCATGTGGTATTGGGATTCAAACCTGGGTCCCCTGCAAGAAGAGCCAGTGTTCTTAACCACTGAGCCATCTCTCCAGTTGGGCATGGTTTCTATCACAGCAGCAGAGAAGCAAACTAGAACAATGGACTGTGGAGCGGAGCTCAAAGGTGTGGGTTCAAGTGCAAGTTTTGCTGCTTGTTGCCTGTGGGGACCTAGAGCAGGTGGTTTAACTGTGCCCCAGAACGCACATGTACACACACCTGCAGTTACCATTGCTCTTCATTAGAACAACTGCTTTGTCCTGTTCAGTGAGACCCAGTTTAACAACACTAGGGAAGAAATATTCTTGATAAATGTGTCTTTCTGAGCAGGAATTAAAAACAACAACAACAAAACTATCACTTTTTCCCTTAGACAATAATTATTGTTTAAAAAATAGAATATTCATTTTTTTCTTTGACTTGCAGGGCCAGGAGTCAACAGCGCTGTGAAAATACATTTCCACCTACTGGTCATGAAAGGCTATTTAAAGAAGGTCCTCCTTGAGCCTCCTTTGCCTGGGCTGAGTTTCTGTCTCTCTGGTGTCATCTGCAGTGACTACACATGCTCATAAGTGTGTTCTTGTCTAAATTCCATCTCACTCTTAATTTGTGGGGGCTGGATAAATAATAATCCTCAAACATTGCTTAGACAAAACCTGGAGCATCTGACCCGAGAGAAAGTGATTTAAGGTTAAGAAAATAAGTAATGGGAAGAACCAAATATACGTGGTCTAAAATGAGGGCTAGTGGGTCCGGGGGACCCTCACTGCTTCTCGACTAAGAGAGCAGGCAGTGTTGCATGATCTTAAGTTCCACGAGTGATCTGGAGCTCTGTGGTAGCTACTCTTCTCATTTCTGACAAAACACCCAACAACAGCAACTTCAGGAAGGAAGGGTTTATGTTGGCTCACAGTGTAAGGACAGAGTCCTTCATGGAGGGGAAGTCATGGCAGCAGGAGTGCGAGGCTGGCTGCATTGCATCTGAAGTCAGGAAGCAGAGAGAGATGCATGCTGGTGCTCGACTCCCTTTCTTCCCACCCCAGTTAATCCAATCTAGAAACACCCTCATAGACATGCCCAGAGGGTTTTTTTCCTCCCTTCCAAGCTGATTGTAAATCCCATCCAGCCCACGATCAAGATTAACCATCTCGGATCACAATTTCCCAGTGCTGACTCCCCATTTGGGTATATGTGTTACCAAAGGAAAGACTTAGAATTCCAGAGGGCCAGTACTAACAGCTCCGTGCTGCTGGGGTCATCCGGTTAGCTTCCTCTTCTAGTCCTTGATTCCGATGAGCAGATTGATTCCACAGACCGAGGCTGCTTCTAGCAGCAGAAACTCCCACCTTTCCTCTCACTCCATGCTAGGTGGGGATGGTCTCCCAGCTGGCTTGTTTTGTCCTTGTGTGAACACAGTGTATCCCCCAGCTGTGAGGGTGGCTTCTCAACATCCCTGCCATGCTGTGGATGGAGTGTGCAGGATGGTGACCAACAGGCTTGGCCGAGCCTCTGGAGTTTCTCCCTTATCACAGGCAGCTGGGACAGATGGCGGGAATGGAACAGGAACAAATAAAAGGTGGACCGGTGTTGCTGCTGAGAGCAGCCTCACTCTGTGGAATCAAGCTGCTCATTGGAATCAAGGGCTGGTAGAGGAGATAACCTGGTCCCCAGGTAGCCCAGGGCAGCTAGCTACAGAGCTGCTCTCTGGTCTTTGAATGAGTGTATGCATGCGTGTGTGTGTGTGTGTGTGTGTGTGTGTGTGTGTGTGTGTAGGTTGCAGAGGCTAGATGTCAACTTTAGGCATCATTCCTCACGTGCCATCTACCTTTTTTTGGTTTGTTTTATGTCTATGAGTGTTTTGCCTGCTTGAATCTAGGTGTACCACAACCATGCAATGCCCTCAGAGGCCAGAAGAGAGGGCATCAGATCCTCTGGAACTGGAGTTACAGAGGGTTGTTAGCTACCATGTGGGTGCTGGGAACTGAACCCAGGTCCTCTGCAAGAGCAGGCAGTGCTCTAACCACTGAGCTATTTCTCCAGCTCCCACCTTGTTTTTTGGGACAGCCTCTCATTGGCATAGAACTCACTGATTAAGTTAGATTCTAGCCAGTGAGTTTCAGGGATTCGCCTGTTTGCCTGCTTGGCACTGGGATTACAAACACACACAGTGTGTGTGTGTGTGTGTGTGTGTGTGTGTGTGTGTGTGTGTATGTGTGTGTGTGTGTGTGTGTGTGTGTTTTTACATAGGCTCTGGATATTTTACTCCATTTCCTTGTGCTTGTATGGCAAACACTTTACTATCACCAAAGACAATATTTTGGTGTTTTGAGACAGGGTCTCATATAGCCCAGTCTGACTTCAAACTCTGTGCTGGATAGCTTTAGTGTCAACTTGACACACCTGGGTTGAGGGAGCCTCAATTGGGGGAATTTCCTCCAATGGACTGGCCTGTGTCTGTGTCTGAGGGGCATCTTCTTGATTGTTGAGTGATGTGGGAGGGCCCAGCCCACTGTGGGTGGTGCCACCTCTGGGCAGGTGGGCCTGTGTTGCATAAGAAAGCAGGCTGAGCAGGGGCCAGGGGAGCAAGTCAGTAAGCAGTGTTCCTCCATGGCCTGTGCTCCAGCTCCTACTTCCAGGTTCTAACCTTGGGCTCCCTGATGAACTGTATGTGTGACCTGGGAGATGTAAGCCAAATAGATCCTTTCTTCCCCAAGTTGGTATTGGTCAGAATGTTTTGTCACAGCAATGGAGAAACAAACTAGGACAAACTATGTAGCTCATGCTGGCCTTGAACTCAAGATCCTCCTGTCTCTACCTCCCAAGTGATTGGATTACAGGCATGTGCCACCACGCTGAGCGTGCTCTTTGCTCTTGAAGGCAGCATTCCTGGACAAGGGGAGGTGCTGTGTAGATTTGTCAAGGTAGTGGTGGGTAAGGCTGAAAAAAGAATGAAAATGCCCCCTTTCAGGAGAGTCAGGCATCCAACACAACCCTTGGTAAAGCCTTGGGCTTAAGTGACTAGCGACTTCCTACTTTCACGAAGTCCCTGAAGAGTGGGACCCCAAAGGTGCCTTTTCTCCAGTGGAGGCGGTCTCTCCATTTGGCCTCTTTCTTGGACATGGCTGGTTAGTCAATCTCATTCACAAGAGCTGTTTTCAGTCAGTCCAGTATGGTTTTCTGACATAGTTCCTAAAACCAAAAGAAGACTTGATTCACTTCCCCTGTGTTCTGAAACTTCTCCCAGACAGCCAGTGCAGTTGGGACAAAGCTCCCCACATCTCTTCCCAAATGAAACGTAAGGGCTGCAGGTTTCCCGGACTGGAGGGAAAACACATCTCCCACCAGGTGCCTTAGGTATGTATCTGGGTAGGGGGTGAAGTGCAGCCCACCATGGGAATGGCCAGGAAAGGGGCTAGGGGAGATTATCAAAGTGTTGCTAATGTATTATGAGTGCGCTATTCCACAGCGGCACTGGGATTCCCTCCTGTCTCCACTGTCACAGCACAGATTTAAAGTTGAGTTGCCCACTCTTAAGTATTATTATAGTCTGACCATGTCTTTCTTGGGATCAGTTCAGCACCCATCCATCTTCCTGAGCATTTGAGGAGGGAACTAGACAAAGCAGGCATGGTTGTCTAGGTTTTGAATGGAAAGGGAAATACATTTTGTCCTATTGCATGCCCTTTGCATCACTGTCCTCTTCCCTGAGGCCTGGCCACAGCTTTTCCTTCCATCCACAGGGAGTGGTGCAGTGTGGCTAGGAGAGAGGTTCAGTCACCAAAGCAAAGGCCACTCTAGCAGGCTCTCATCTGAGGGCAAAACCAAGGCGGCAGCTGAGCCACCAAGCAGAGCTCCACCTGCAATTTGGGACTTCCTGGATCTTGATCTCCTGAAATCATCATCAGCTACCCATGGCGAGGACACATTAGGATGCTTGGAGAGAGGGCTGGCTTGAGGAAGAGGGACACGTTGCCTCCGGTCTACCGGTCTAAGGGACAAGGGACAATAGATGTGACACAACAGGATGAAGATGGCTACTTCTTGGGGGAGATTTAAAGGACGTCAGATTTAAAGATTTCAAGTGGCTTTTGGAAGGAAATGCTCCTGGGGGCTTGGAAAGGCAGGAACCTGACCCTGAATCCAGGGTGGGAAGCAGAGCTTAGAGGGAATTCCTACAGTGGGTCCCTTGGAGTCTCTGAGTTACTGAAGCCCTGACAGGAACATCAGAGATCACAGGACTCCAGGCAGTAGGGAGAGCTTCTGGCCTTTGGTCAGAAGAGACATATGGGCTGTACTTTAGAAGGCTGTGTACTAAGGAATTCAGGAAGGTTGGCTTCAAACAGAGGCGGGTCATCAGTGAGATCCATGCATTCATTGAAGTAAATGCCTAGGCAGAGGGACAGGAAATGGGACCAACCAGAGGAGTGGAGGGGCAGGAGCAAGGAGGCAGAGCTGGCAGGTGCCTGGGATGTTAGAGCTTGGCGTACACCTTCATCAGTGCCAAGGAAAGGTGCCGATGATGTGCTAGAACAGAAGAAAATAAACACCTGGAACCCTGGAATACTATTCCCCACCCCCACAAGGAAACAGCCCCTCTGTCCAATAGGAACACATATTGGAGAAGGCCCAGAGTTAAAGAGTTGGATTTAGATGCCAGACCAAGAATGCTGAGGCCATCATAGATGGTCAGGCCCAGAGGAAGCCAGGAGCAGCCTTGGGAAAAGACCACATAGCTGGACCTCCAACTGTTCTGGTTTAATTTTGGCTACTCTCGTTGAATGAGATCTGCTAGACTCAGGTTTCTAAGTTGAGTTATTTTCTCTCATCATTTTGGGATGACATTCCTGTCTTCTTTCGGTTGCTGTTGCTGTACTGATCTTGGGGTCATTTCTCTGCAGGTGGCCTGCCTCTTCTAAGCATCTGCCTTTAAAATCTTTGTCCTGTGGGCTCAGTAGTTTCACCCTAATGTGTCTCAGAGTGGATCTAATTTTAGTCATTCTATTTGGGGTGTGTGCGTCTCAGATCTGAGGATTGTGTGCTTGGAGAGCAGGCTGGCTTGAGGACGCCAGGGGGAACATTGCCTCTAAGGGACAATAGACATGACACAGTAGGACAAAGATGGTTACTTCTTGGGGAAGATTTAAAGGATGCTAGGTTTAAAGATTTCAATTGGATTGGGGTGGGATATGCTCCTAGGTGCTTGGAAAGGCTAGAACTTGACCTTGAATATAGGGAGAGAAGTGGATCGTCGAGGGAGCCTGTGTGGTGGGTTTCTTGGGGTCTCAGCCTTATCAGGACCTGAAGTATTGAGCCTCCTTCCATCCCCCTTCCCTCCCTCCCTCCCTCCCTCCCGTCACTCTTTCTTTCAACAAGGTCTCATTATGCAGCCAAATCTGCCCTTGAACTCGAGAAGATCCTCCCGCCTCGTCCTCCGAGGGCTGGGATCACGTGTGTGCTATCACACCCGGCTTCAGCTGTTTCTTTCTTGCCCCTCCATTCTTTCCATTCCCGTCCTTTGGAATCCCTTATCCCTGCAGCAGAGTTCTTGATCTGACCACCTTCGTATTTCCCACCTCTGCCTCTGCTGTGTTCTAATGTCTTAAAAACAGTCTTCTGGTTCCTTACTTTTCTTTCTGGTTGTGACTAATCTTCAGCTGGGTCAGACAGTATGATTTTTATTTAAAGCCATTTGGAATCTCAAGAAGTTCTGTGTGAGTAGTTTTCAAACTTTCCAGATATTCTTTTATATTTTAATCTCTTCCCTCTCTTGCTTTGATTTTATCTTTAATTTGTTTGGCCATTTAACCATTTCTCTGACAAAGGAGTTTTATACTCTCTCTCTGGAGTTGGGTGCGGTTCTTCTTGCTTCATTGAATCATGTTCGAGAAGGCTCGAGCTATTTCACGTGCTTTGTGTTTGAATTTTGCATTTGAGTTTTTGGGTTTTGAGAGATCATTTTCATAGGGAATACTAACTTCTGGCCTGGATATTTCCTCAAATTCCCAAGTTTTATAAATTGGAACCTAACCCATTCGGGGGCCATTTCAGCATAATGAGTTACTCGAGAAGACCCGTCCTCTGGCATCCCCAGTCATCTCCATCATGTACTCTGTGTAGATAAGTTCCTCAGGTTTTTTTAAATTTTCATTTTTTGTATGAGTGTACCGTCTGCATGTATGTAAGTGCATGTCATGTAATGCCTGCAGAGACCAGAAGAGCCTTTGAAAGTGGAGTTATGGACAGTTGTTAGCTGCCATGAGGGTACTGAGAACTGAACCTGGGTCCTCTGCAGGAGCAGCCAGTGCCCTTAACTGCTGAATCATCTCTCCGGTCCCCTCATATTCTTTTAAAAAATATTTATTTTTAATCATGAATATTTGTGTGTGTCTCTGTGTGGGTATGTGCATGTACATGCAGAGTTCAGAAGAGGGTGTCGCATCCCCCGGAGCTGGAGTTACATGCAGTTGTGAGCCACCTGCTGTGTGTGCTGGGAACAGAACCCGGCCCTCTGGAAGAGTGGGAAGAACTCTAACCACCGAGCCATCTTTCCAGCCCCCAAATTTCTTCATTTTATTTTGCTTGTGTGCCTGACTTTACCTAAGTCCTATGTGTCTCTGAAGGTGAAACTGTGCATGCATGTGAACACATGTACATGTGAGCATGTGTGCTTGTGTGTATGTGTGAGCATGTGTATGCATGTGTGTGCATGTGTGTGTGCACATACATGTGTGTGTGTGTGTGTGTGTGTGTGTGTAGTGTTGCCGTTCTGACTCCACCATCCCAGCAAAGTCAAACTCAAGCACCATTTAACAAGGCCAGTGAGGCCCCTGAGCTAAGTCTCAGCCTGCTGGGTGTGCTGTGCTGCCACTATGACTTTCAGGCTCATGTTTCTTCATTAGTTTGTTCTAAGGAACTATTAGCTTCTACAGCTGCCATAACAAGCTCGCTCAGTGCTGATGGCGTAAACCAATAGATGCGTATTCCCTTGCTGTTGTGGAAGCTGGAAGTCTGCAGTCAAGATGGCAGCAGGGCTCTATCCCTCCTCCCCTGCTCTTGTGGGGAGAATCTGCTCCTTGCCTCATCTGGCTTCTAGTGATTCCTGGCATTCCTTGGCTTGTGTCCACAGCACTCCTGTCTCTGTTCCCATGGTTACAGCACTCCTCTTTTTGTGTAGGAGATCTTTCCCCGCCTCTGTCTTCTGGGGACATGTGTGATAGCATTTAGGGCCCACCTAAAGATCCAGCAATACTCCCATCACTAGATCCTTAACTCAGTTGAATCTGTAGAGACCCTTCACCAAATAAGGTAACATGCACATTTCAGAGATGAGGGCTTGGATATCTTTTCAGAGGCATTGTACAGCCTCGAGCTCATTTTGCTAACCATGAAGACTCAGTCTTGTGTTTATTTTAATTAATTAATTATTTTTTGTTTGAGACAGGGTCTCCTTGTATCCCCAGCTGGCCTGGAACTCACTATGTAGACCACTCTGGCCTCTAACTCACAGAGATCTGCCTGTCTCTGCCTCCCAAGTGCTGGGATTAAAGGCATGTACTACCGCACCCAGGTCAGTCTTGTGTTCTATTCGATTTGTTTGGTGGCCTTTTTCTCCTGGCGCTGTGTTCTATCATATTGAGATATTCCAAATGCTCTTCAGGATGGAGAGAGAAAATATTACCCCTCAGAGACGGTGCTTCTCAAGGGCTGGAGGCCGATGCCGTTGAGATGTAGGTGCTGCTTTGTGTCAGGAAGTGACTCTCCTCCATCCCTGTGGGACAGAAAGGCTGGGCTTTGCTCATACTATGAAGGCCTATCTTGTGGTACCACTGGACTCGCCCGAGCTCCCCTGGCTGCCTCGTTCTGTCTTTCTGTTGGTCTGTGCTCACTCCTGAACTCTTCGTTTCTCTGCATGTGACTGAGCCTGGCTTCTGCACCCATTTCACCTATGGCACCTTCCATCTGACGATAACAGACCTTGAATCCAATCCATTCCTTGAGAGCTTGTCTGAGGTTCTAGCAGAGAACCCATCTACTCGTATACCATTGAACAAAGACCCAGATTGACATCTCCCACCAAGTGCACAGCTTTGAGAAGGCTGCACGTAGTTCAATAGAGGAGGAAGGTAACACCTGCCCTGTCAGCCAGAGCGGCCCCATCAACCCTGGAGATCAGTGGGGTGACAGATATTACAGACAGATGCTCCTCACATCCTTGAATGTCTTCCTTACTGTCTAGTTTGCTCGAGACACTGGGCAAGGCATTCACCTGTGAACCTCTCTAGTATTTGCTCTGTGCCAACTGGGCATCGCCAAGACCTCAGCAGAAGCAGGCCAGACTCTTGCTGAGAGCATGCCTCACTTTTAGTGACAGGTTCCAGCCACCCAACAGCTGAGAGCATTTGGAGACTTCATGTCTTGCTGCAGATCTTCCTTCCTCGGGAGAGTTGGGCAAACTGGCCCAGAACCTGTGTGGTGTTTCTTGTAGTTCCCCGGAAGCTGAGACTTACCAGCTGGTGTGAAGAAGACCCAGTGTCCTTGGGTGGTATTAGAGTGGTGGTGCTGGCTTCTTGGCCGTATTACCTCAGAGGGGAGAAATAGCCCAAGAGTGTAGTATTGTTTGTGTGTCTTGATATGTTCCCAACTTCTGTTAGTGGCTGAAACCTTAATGGTAAATGTTTTTATTTATTTATTTTTTCTTTCTCTAATAGCCAGAGGGCTTTCTAGGGTCCCAGGGCACCTGGTTCAGGCCTAGAGTCCCTTTAACACCTGGAAGCACACCTCGTGCTCTGCCCGCCAGTCCTGGAATTAGACTAACAATGTCTCCTCACAGTGAGGTGAATGGCCCCAGGAAGACCTCTAAGAAAGGAGCCAGGAGTCAGGCAGGGCAGGTTCTGGGATCTAAACTCCCAGAGATGCTAAATGGGTCAGTGATTGCAGAGGAAGACCTCTCCCCGGGGCTCTGGGTTCAGTAATGACTGAAGGAGTGGCAGGACTTGGGGTGAGGTCTTCTGACAGGTATGTATCCATATATGCATGAGTGTCTCAGGATTATCGGGGTGGCATCACACAAGTCCCCTTATCCAGGAAGACATTGTAAAGATAACAGTCCAAGGAGCCATTGATGCTATCTGTGGTCCAATAGCCCTTCTGCGAATAACTCAGACTTCTGCTCTCTTGATTCAGAGT
The DNA here is from genome assembly GCF_000622305.1 of Nannospalax galili. Taxonomy (NCBI): domain Eukaryota; kingdom Metazoa; phylum Chordata; class Mammalia; order Rodentia; family Spalacidae; genus Nannospalax; species Nannospalax galili. The sequence continues at coordinate 583,511 of NW_008357999.1, read as the reverse complement.
CAAACTGTACTCTTGGGAGGTAAAGCTGAGCTAGCCTGGTGACCTCAGGCTGTACACTGCTAAAGGCTAGTCTCCTGGTGATAAGTCTGATGGGTTTTGGAGTAGTTTTACCAACTGTGATTTTTTTTTTTTTCTAGCTAGGATGATGAGTCTTGTGCCCAGACCAGGTGAGGCTATAGGACTGTGTAGGAATACACTCTTCCTAAACCACAGTTGATTCCTCAGGTGAATCACAGGAGTCTGGAGAAAGCAAGCTCAGGTGCAAGTTAGTACTCTGGGTCAGGCTTGGGAGATGGCTCAGTTGGTAAGGTGATTGCATGAGGGCCTGAGTTTGATCCCCAGAACGCAAGTTAAAAAGAGTTAAATGCAGTGTCAGAAGCTTGTGACTCCAGCACTGGGGATGTGGAGACAGGAAGATCCCTGGGACTCCCTGGCCAGTCAGCCTAGCTGAATGGGTAAACACCAGGGTAGTGAGAGACATTATCTCAATAAACAAGATGGACAGTGCCTGAGGAATGATAACCTCAGCTGGACCTCTGGCCTCCACATTTTACCAACTGTGATCATGCATACCTACATACACATGCATACCTACATACCCACATGCAAAATAATCTGGGTCAGCTGAAGGAGGGCTAGAATCATGGCAAAGGGAGCCTTAACTTCTCTTTAATAATTTAAAGAGAGCTTTAGCCACATTTTAGCAGCTGATCAATTTTTCTTCTTAGAATTCTTGGACTTTGCTTTAGACCAAAAGACACAATTTATTTTGAGGTCACCCAGGGGGCCAGAAACGGATTATTCAGAAAGCTGATGGTGTCAACATGTCGTCTGGGAGCTGAGAAAGATACTCTTGCTTGCTGTAGCATGAAGGACAAGCCTGTTTCTTTGAGGGTGGTGAAAAATGTTGTGAGAAAGCCAGGGGGCTTCAGGGACGTGCACATTCCCTGGCACGAAGCTGGCTGTTGCTGAAACTTTGGTCTGGCCTTGATCACTGCGACCAAGGGAGCTCCAGACACAGCACTTCAGTCCCCCGAGTGCAAAGTGCTCATTGGAGAGCCAGCCTATCAAGTTGTCCCTGATTCAGACAAAAGTTCCTTTGTGGCCACTGGCACTTGGGCATAGAACGATGGAGCCAGGTCAAGGCCACAAGGCAGCCATTGGGGCCTTCAGAGCTTTGCTCAATGAGGTGTCCCTGATAAATGAGCCCAGTGCAACACAAAAATAATTACTATCATCTTGTCCCTTGGTTGACTCCAGAACTGTGGAAGGGTCTGGGGAAATGGCTCAGTTGGTACAGTTAGTAAAGTGCTTACCCTACAAGCTTGAGGACCCGAGTTGGATCCCAAACACCCAGATAAAAAAACACAAGATTGGCAGTGCAAGCTTGTAACCCTAGTGCTGGGGAGACAGAGACAAGAAGGTCCCTGGGACTCATTGGCCAGTAAGATCCAGGCTCTGTGACGAGACCCTGTCTCATAAATAAAGTGGAGAGTGACTGAGGAAAATACTTGACATTGACCTTGGCCTCCACACTCACATGTACACATATGAACACCCCCCCCATCCCCCCATGTGCTGGAAGTCGTGACACAGCTGCTGAGGGCTTTGTGAGGTACAGAGAACAGGAAATAAGGCTCAATTTTAAAGAGCAAAGAGAAAGTGCAAGCGAATCGGACTGATTTGCTTTGCAAAGAGAGTAGAGCTGGTGGGCTTGCATCTCCTGTCTCTTCTTGTAGCGGGCAGGTGCGTTCGGATGCCTGGGAGGTGTCTCTATGAAGAGGTATGCAACTTGGTAGAGTTCTGGTATAAGATTTCCTATGGATACATGAGCTTATGATCCTAGTATCCTGACAACCCGAGCATCCAGTCTTGGACTTTGGGATTGACTGGGATGTTATTTAATCACTTGTGTAATTAATATTAACATGTATGTTTGTGTGTGCGGGTGTACATGTATATGTGCATGTGTGTGGAACATCAGCTGTTTGTTGTCCCTCAGGAACTGTCTACGTTGTTTTGAGGGCAGTGTGTCTCACCCAACTACATCTTACTAAGTAGGGTAGGCTGGCTGATCAGTGAGCCTCAGGGACTTGCCTGTCTCCATGTCTACCAGTGTCACCGCTGTACCCTTTAAGACACGTGGGTTCTGTGGTTTGAACTCAGGTCCTTGTGTTTGCAAGGTTAGCACCTTACCAGCTGAGCTATCTCCCAAGTCCCTGCACTGACTTTGTTTTGTTCTGTTTTGTTTTCTGTTTTTTGAGACAGGGTCCTCCTGTAGCCCCAGCTGGCTTGAAACTTACTATGTAGACCAGGCTGGCCTCCATCGCACAGAGATCCACCTGCCTTTGCCTCCCGAGAGCTGGGATCAAAGGCGTGCACCACCATGCCTTGCCTAAGGCCTGGGCTCGTAAACACACTTATGAGGGGGAGGAGAGTGCACAGTTGAAGTTAAAACCCATGCAGATGGGGAGGAAATACAGAAGGAAGCATGAAGGCAGTCCCTGGGATTCTGTTTTCTGAGCTGGCTTCATGAAACCCAATACAGAGATGGAGGCATTTGGAGCCCTCATTAAACCCAGATAGTGGTCTTCGGTCGTCCTTTTGCGTTGGAAGACTGACCAGGAGGGGCATGATGATCTCCACAAAGGTGAGTGTTTTGCATTGTCTCCTTTAAATGGAATCTAACACCCTCAATTTCCAAGGACTTTTGCATAATAGGAAGAGATAGGTAGAAGAAACTCGAGATCATCTGGGCTGGCTTGGAAGATTGTAAGATGGTCCTGCTTTCTGACGTTGGGAAGGGATGGGGCTGATCTCCCTGGCTACACTAATTTTCCCATGCCGAGACTCTTCTTTTACAATGAACACCAACCAGAAGACCCAGGAACACGTGTTTTGAGCAGATAACATCACATCACCTTTGCCACATAACAGGATCTGTGATGTCCTTCTGTCTGTAACTTAAAAGCTGTGCGAGCCCGGGGCAGCTGTGCACAAAGGAAAGACGTGGCTGGTAAGACAGCCCTGTGCCAGGAGTTGGGGTTCGGTTTAAACCCACAATCTTTCAAGGTGACCAGAGCAATAGAAGATACAGGGTGGTTTGTGGTCAGAGTGGAGTGCGGACTGAGGTGCCCCTTACTGACCACCTGCCTTTTTTCTTTTCTCATTGCAATCACTTTAAATCTCTCAGAACCACAGTCTTTAATGTCAGAGGGGAATGGCGATTTCATAACCTAGAAGCTATAAGGGTCACAGAGAGATGTCTCAATAGTGACTAAGGAGCACGTGCTTGGAGCAGCCCAAAGATCAGCTGTCACCAGCCACAGCAGCATCTGAGAGGGACACTCAGCCTTTCCCTGCTCTGTCCCACCCCAGTACATAGGTGTCAGTGACCATGACCTCCAGTTCTCTTTGGCAAAAGAGAATCCTGCTCTTTTCTCTGGGCCTCAGGGATTCCATGGTGGCCCTTCCCTGAAACTCTGGCTGAGGGGAGTGGAAGCTTTGATTGCTCCGCCCTGAGGTGGCTGATTTGGATGTAAGCACACAGCCCAAATCAACAACCGCACAAAGCTATGGCTTTCTTGCTGTGATAACCAGGCACCATTTAGTTCACTCCTGTTGATAACTTCTGGAGCCAGGGCTGAGCATCTCACTCTACAGGGCCAGAGGAAGAGGCTGAGACCTGGTAGGGGGCTCATGGTAACACTGCAGGGTTGCCCCTTATCCAAGGAGGAAGAAAGACTCATATTTCAAACATGTACCAGCTGATAAAACTGCTGGCGAGTTGGCTGAGTTCCTGTATCTGTTAAAATGAAAACCTGTGTAATAAAAATTCTACATTCCATCCAAAACTGCCTGCTGGTATACATTGTGGGGAAAAAAAGTGAGAACGTGGCCTGGGCCCAAAGAGTTCTCTGTCTGTTTGTCTCTCTCTCTAGCTCTGTGTCTCTCTCTGTATCTCTGTGTCTGTCTGTCTCTTTTTCCCTTTCAGGCAGTGTCTCATATAGTCCAGGCTAGCCTCAAACTCACTGTGTAGCTGAGGATACCGTGAATGTCTGATCCTCCTACTTCCCCCTCCTAAGTGCTGGGATTACTGGTGTGCACTACCACACTGTTCATGTGGTGCTAAGGATCAAACCCAGAGTTTTGTTCATGACAGGCAGGTACTCTACTACCAACTGACCCACTTTCCTGGCCCCTGGAGCCATGTCCTAAATGGCTTTAAAGGGTGGCTTCAGTGGGATTGGAGTCTCCTCTCTCTTCATGCTGACCAAGTCAGGGCTGGGGGCCCTGATGGTGTGGCATGTATCTGAGAACTGTGACAGGCACCTAGTTACCACCTACCAGCTCAGCATTTCCTCCAAGACATCTTAGGACTTATAGAAGAGGCAGAAGCCTAGTTCTTGCCTGCTCATGTAAACAAATAACAGCTACAATGAGAGGGCATCTGGAGGGAGGTAATCCTCAGGACAACTGAGGAATATTCTGGCTTGTCTCTCAAGAAGCAGAGATTTGTGGGAGCCCGTGAGTCTTGAATCAGACCCTTTAAAATATTTTTATTTTCATTTTTAATGTGTATGAATGTTGCCTGCATGTGTGTAAGTGTACCAGTTTTGTGCAATGCCCACGGGGATCAGAAGAGGGCAGCAGATCCCCTGGAACTGGAGTTTCAGATAGTTGTTGGCTGCCATGTGGTTGTTGGAAAATGAACCTGGGGCCTCTGCAAGAACAGCCAGTGCCCCTAACCACTGAGCCATCTCTCCAGCCCCTTGATCCAGATCTTTCTGAATGCCTTGAGCTGTGGATTTGCCTCCAGCTCTCCAGGCATGGGTGGAATTAGACATCAGTGCTAGCTCCATAGAACTGCTTCTGACAGTGTGGAAGCTTGGCTGGGCTAAGAGAGTTCTGGTCTGGGAGCACAGGATCCATTGTCCTGCTATGTAGGTCCCTTGAGGGGTCCTTTCCCCCAGGCAAAGCATTTTTTTTGTTTGTTTGTTTTGGAGATAAGATCTTGCTATGTAGTCTAGACTGGTCTAGAATCACTATGTAGCCCATGCTGGCCATGAATTTACAATCCTCCTGCCTCAGTTTCTTGAGTGCTGGGATACAGTATGTTCTACCATACCTGGCTTGAGAAATCAGAAGACCCGCAGCTCTGGTTCTCTTGTGGCCACAGGGAAGATCTCAGTCACCCCGTTGCTGGACTCAGCTCTCCTCTTACCTAGGGCTTACTAAGTTTTTCCGATCCAAGCTCCCTTTGACCACACAGGAGACCTTGGAGGGTACAGTCCTTTTTAGAGTAGTCTTCTGACTTCAGTGTTTGTAACTTGGAAAGTTTGTTTAATATACAAGCTCTCAGGCTGACTCTTTTTAAAAAATTATTTATTTACTTATTTTTTTATGTGTATGTATGTGTTGCCTACATGTAGGTAAGTGCACCCATGTCATACAATGCCTGCAGAGGTCAGAAGAGGCTGTGGGATCCCCTGGGACTGGAGTTACGGACAGTTGTTAGCTGCTATGTGGGTGCTGGGATTTGAACCCGGGTCTTCTGCAAGAACAACCAGTGTTCTTAACTGCTGAGCCATCTCTCCAGCCCCTCAGGCTGATTCTTTAAATTCTGAAGTCTAGGTCTTGCTGTTGGCCTGTTGGAGAGGCAGCTCAGTCAGTGAGTGCTTCCACACAAGCATGAGGACCTGAGTTTGGATTCCTGGAGCCCATGGAAAAAGCCAAGTGCAGGGCATGCATCTGTAATCCCTGTGCTGGGGAGCAGAGACTGGCAGATCATTACATTAGTGAGCTCTAGGTTCAATGAGAGACCTCATCTCCAAAAATGAGGTGGTGATTAAAGGAGATGCCCAATGTCAACCTCTGACCTCTATGAGTGCACACACACATATATATGAGAATCTGCATGCATACATGTACACACACAAGAACCTTAGCAGCTCCTGCTTTAGGAGGCTAGAGAATCATTTAACTGTAGTGGTTCTCACTGTGGGATTCCAAATCAGCATTCCCCTTCCTCCTGGGAGCTTGTCAGAGATGCAAATTCAGGGGGTGCACCCTGAGGTTTGCTGAATCAAATTAGGGATGAGGCTCTGCACCCTGAGTTTCAACAAACCCTCGTGGTGATTCCAGTGCTGGCTAGACTTAACTGATGCACATTTCCCGTTGGGTGAGCCACAAACAGTTGAGGGACTGTCTGGTGCTGCTCAGATGCCACTGGCTCCTCGAGATGAGGACCAAATACCAGTATGAGCAGATGCCAGTGTGGTTAGGTGCTAGCCTTGCAGAAAAGGATAGGGGAGCCGGCAGTCACGCTCAAAGCCTCACTGTCCCCTTCCTGTGATCCCAGCTGCGCCACTCTGAACTTGGACTGCTGCCTCTGCGAGCCTGGCAGCCTCCTCCAGGCTCCTCAACGTCATTTCACTGTGTACCTCAAAGGTGTTGAAACTTGCATGAACTGCACAGAACAGCACCTGGCCTTCAGAAAGCTCCCACAGCTGCTGATGTTGGCTGAAGATACTGTTCAAGATCCACCTCCAGGACAGGCTCAAGGTTCCCTGGTGGGAGGGGTCTGTGAGCATCATACAGTGTCTCTCCCTTGATTATGCCACGTTCTATGACAAAGGTGATGGGATGGCCCATCGTGATCACATGACCTTATAGAACTCCTTATACTGGGACTCCTGCTGACTTGGAAGAAACAGATGGCTACATTGTGAGAAGTCCACATGATACAGGGCTATAAAGTGGCCCTGAGTGAGCACTGAGTGGCAGGTGGCCAGAAAGGGATCATCTGGAAATAAACCCTGCCATGTTATACATGTGCAGAGGGTTTGTTAGAACCCCAGGTGTGAAAGCAGCCCCACGGATACCTCGATTCTGAGACTCTGAATAGGGACCAAGGTGTGCTGTGCCTGGACCTCTGACCCTCAGGAATTCGGACACTGCATGGGTGTGAGCTGTTAACTTTGTGGTCATTTGTTATCAGGTAATAGAAAATGCACACATACGTGAATATGGAAACACATACTTGTAAGCATGCACAATGCAAATGTATATACATATGTATATAGTGTGCACACGCACACAGATACATATATGTCCCTCTCTCTGGTCAGAAGTATACTTTCTTTCCTCTTTACATATGTGTATATATACATACATAGACATTCAATTTTATTGTGTATGCATGTGTGTCTGTGTTGGTGTACATGCACATATGTTCACATGACTGTGTAGGCCAGAGGTCATCCTCAGGCTCAGTTTACCTTGTTCTATGTGACAGGGTCTTTCACGGGCTTGGAACTTGCCAAGTAGTCTAGACTGTCTGTCCAGTGAGTGCCAGGATCAGCCTGGCTGGCCTCTCCAGCAGTGGATTACAAGTGTGTGTCACCTCACCTGTTTTTTAATTTTTTTTAACTTTATGTGTATGAGTATATTGCATGCATACATGTATGTAAGTGCACCCATGTCGTGCAATGTCCACGGAGGTCAGAAGAAGGCATCAGATCGCCTGGAACTGGAGTTACAGACAGTTGTTGGCAACCATGTGGGACTGGGATTTGAACCCGGTTCCTCTGAAAGAGCAACCAGTGCTCTTAACGGCTGAGCCATCTCTTCAGCCCAGCCACACTTGGCTTTTTAAAATGCAGGTTCTGGAGACAGAACTCAGGTCCTCATGCTTGTTTGGCAAGTATTTTATCTACTGAACAATAGCTCATGTTTGTCTGCCTGTCTGCCTTCCCCTCTCTCTCCTTCCCTCCTTCCTTTCCTCTTCCTCTCTTCCCTTCCTCCTCCCCTTTGTTTTCTTCCTCTTCCTCCCTCTGTCTCTCTCTGTCTCTGTCTCTGTCTCTCTCTCACACACATACACGCCTCTGTGTTTCTGTCTTTGTCTCTCTCATACACTGGATGTCACCTGAGTTCTCTCAGGGCCCCTTGCTCCTGGCGCTATTAGACAAACCATATAACACATCTTTATCTGAGTTTTCCATAGTTTATATCCCGGGTAGGGAAACAGGGTAACTTACAAAGGCGAACACCTGGTGCCCTGTTCAGCTCTGTGGCTCAGTGGCCCACTGTTCTAGATTGCTTCCGCGCCCCACCCACAGTCTGTTAGCTTTTGCCCATGCCTCGTGGGCCTGCAGTCTTGCCCCAGGTTGGTAAATGCCCCCTCTCGTGTCCACACAGGTGAGACACCTGGGCCATTTTTTCCATGCTGCCGCTTCTGTCCAAGATAGCCCCAACACTCCTCCCTTCAGGGCTAACTCTCTATAGCCAATTCTCCACAGCAGGCCCCACCCCTTGGAGGAAAAAGTACCCCTCGGGACATACTGAAGCATGGGAATAAGACCTAAAAGGCAGGTTTCTCCCCTAGAATGATTCTCTCTCAGGATGATCTGCCTACCCATTGCCTGGATGCTCACGTCCTGCAGTCCAGATGTAGATTTCCAAGACAGAGGATTCCTGGCCAATGGAGAAGAGTCCTCCAGGACTCCCCTTGTGACGATAAGATTGATGCTTGCCCAAAAGTCTAAGGGATGCTAGGCATCAGGTGTCAACTCTAATTATGATCTGTTTGGAATTTTCTGATTGTCTCTTGAGCCTGTCTTAGACCCCCACAGGGGCTCTGCATGTCTGGAGAGAGGATCTGTGTCCTGACCTGATAGGTTCAGTGCAGATAGCTGATGCTCAAAGATTGCTCTAATTAATGTTCATTTCCAAGCCCCCATTCCTAGGTGCCAGATGCTACATATATGGAGTGATTCCTGTGTTCTTGTTGCTCAGAAAGTAGCAGAGGGAAGCAGGCATCCATCAGACCACACAGATACATGGTGTGTGGAATTACAACTATGGCGTCTGCAGTGGAAGGAGGCAGCCAATGTTGCAATCACCCAAAGGATGGGAGAGCAGAGCTCTGAGGATAGGCAGAAGCCCTCTGGGAGGCAGTGAAAGGCTCTTTGGGCAGAGGAAGGACCCTGGACTGTAGGGAGCCTGGCCTCACTGGGGAAACAAGGAGAGGTCCCTGTCACCAGGTGGAGTGGGGGTGTGGACAGAGGGAGAGGAGACAAGGAGGGGGGCTCTGCACAGTAAAAAGGAGGCTAGCATGATCTATGGTGGGCAGGAAAGATTTTGAACAGGGGCAGAACCAGTTTCAGTTTCTCTTTGATCTAATTAAAAGATTATTTGGATGCCAAAGCAGCCAGGCTTCCAGTTCCCTTGAAGTGTGTGTGTGTGTGTGTGTGTGTGTGTGTGTGTGTGTACTCACATGCGCGTCAAAGACGTATAATCTGTTTAAATGAAGGTACTTCTACCACAGTTAGTAGTCCTATATCAAACACTTGAAAAGTGCTAACAAAGCAGATCTTGAATGTTCTCTCTACAGAAAAACGTGGGGTGATGAGTGTATTAATTAGCTTGATTTAAACATTTCATTGTGTCTATACAAATATCAAAGCATCACATTAGTGGATGGCAAGGTGGCTGAACAGGTAGAAGCACTTGCCTTACAAATCTGACTGAATTCGATCCCTAGGACCCACATAAAGGTGGAAGGAGAGACCTGACTCCACAAAGCTGCCTTCTGGCCTCCACATGTGTATTGCCGGCATCATATGCATACAATTAGAATAAATGAAATAAATAAAAAATTTTAAGAAACACATTGCTTAGCATATACTATTTTATTTATAAATAAAATAGGGAGAGAAATACCATTATCTGCTAAAGGGAAAATAAAGGGGGCAGGTCCTTCCTGTTAGCTACTCTTCCACTCTTTCTCCTTCCTGTGTGTAGCAAGTAAACTTGTCCCCTTGCCTCCTACCTTTAGTCACACACATCTGTTCCGCCTTCAGCAGACAAGGACCTTTTATCACTCGGGCACAGTTTTCCTCCTCCTCTGTCCTACTTCTGCGTCAGCCTCTCCCATCACAGGGTGACTGCCTCCAACCACGCCATCCACAGTAGCCACCTCTCTACTGTGGTCACACTCTATTGTCTTAATTGGCTTGTGTTAATTTTCCTCACTCTTTGACCTCATCACATTGTGTATTGTCCCCCGACTGTGGCCACTGAGGGATGTCTTCCATTTACTGCTTTGTGGTGGTGGTGCCTGGATTGTGTTTGTGTGTTTGTGTGTGTGTGTGTGTGTGTGTGTGTGTGTGTGTGTGTGTGAGACAGTGTAGGTACTCTGTAAGTATCTACTGACTGATGCTTGTATATTTGAACTCTGATCTTCTGGGAGAACCCTGCATTGGAATTTCTCAGTGATGCCCAATTTTCCTCTGCTATAAAGAGATGAAGGACAGTATCACAGCACCCTCAGTGAACTCATGGTTATAAAGCACCTGCCACGTGCCACACACTCTGGCAGTGGCTTCAAATGCCTGAATGGGCAAAAGTAGATGGCCTGTCCTTCCTTTCCAACAGGGAAAGGAGATAATAACATATAATCAAATGCAGCAAAGCAGATTAGATCATGTGCTAGAAGTTCTGGAAGAAAGATAAAACAGAAATTTTAAGGAAAATGGGGAATGTGAGGGATTGGGGAGAAACCAGGCAGTTGCTTTGTTAAATAAAGTGGCCAAAGGAGGCCAAGCCAGGGAGTGAGAGCTGAGCAAAGTGTGACGGTGGCCAGGCAGGAGACCCAGGAAGAGTTTTCCAGGCAGAAGAGACAGTGAGGGCAGAAACTGAAGGAGAGAGAGCCTTGCTGGTTTCAGGAAGGGGGTGTGGGGGCAATGAGCAATGAGGGCAAGCAGGCAGAGAAAGAGCACATGGACCGCTGTGGGGACTTGGGCTTTCTAGAGGAGAAATGCTGAGCACTGAGTTGAAGGTTCTAAGGAATCACTCGGGCTTCTGTGTGAGCAATGCATTGTATGTGCAGGGAGGTTAGTTATGAGTTACTTGTAATCCAAGAGAAAAATGACTGTGTGTGTGCAGTCAGCCGCACCATACTGATAGCAGAGGACGGTTGAGGAGGAAGCGGCGGGATTCTGGTCTCTTTAGAAGGTGCTGTCCATGATAATGGTGCTTGCAGGCTGCGGAGAGAGATGCTGCCCTAGGGATTGGGGTTGGAGCCATTATAGGGGTGGCATGGCCTTTAAAGAAAACAGTGGAAGCTATGGCTAGAGAACACTGGGGCAGAAGAATGTGGGCTGAAGTTCTATTAGGCATCCAAGTGGACGTCAGAATGTGTAGAAATACAAGCTGAGGTGGGGAGCTAGGACTGGGCTGGAGGTAAGAACTGGGGACAGAGGCATCTGGGGGTCCTTTTAAAGCCTCCTTTAACATTGGGCTGGAGAGATGACTCAGCTCTTGTAGAGGACCAGGTTTGATTTCCAGCACCTGACATGGCAGCTAACAGCCCTCAGTAACTCCAGTTCCAAGTGATCCGACACTCTCTTATGACCTCCATGGGCATTGCATGACATGGGTGCACTTACATACATGCAGGCAATACACTCATACACATTAAAAAAAAACCTCCTTTAAGATTCTTTCACAGAGATAATCACGTGCGTTCAGTGAAGGGGAATGGGTGCACTTACATACATGCAGGCAATACACTCATACACATTAAAAAAAACCTCCTTTAAGATTCTTTCACAGAGATAAGCACGTGCGTTCAGTGAAGGGGCTCTTCCATATGGGTGTTTTTCTTGTGTTCAAATGTTCTTTCTTTCTTGAAAAATGATGGAGATCTTGGGGCTGGAGAGATGGCTCAGCAGTTAACAGCACTGAATGCTCTTGCAGAGGACCCAGGTTCGATTCCCAGCACTCACATGGTGGTTACCAGCCATCCTTAACTCCAGTTCCAGAAGAATCTGAAGCCCTCTTCTGACCTCTGTGGCACTGCACAACACGGGTCCACTCACATACATGCAGGCAACACACTCATACACAAAAAATAAAAATAAAATATTTTTAAAAAAGAAAAATGATGGTGGGCTTTTCTAGTGTTCTCTCCTTGCAAAGAAAACAATCAGGAAATGACCCTTGTCCACTCAGGGAAAAACAAATCTTCAAACTGAAGTGTGGCACACACTAAAGTGGGCGCTCATGTGAACCATGGGTGGTATAGCTCAGTGAGTCCCCACAGGCAAGCACACCTATGCAGTGTCACTCAGCTCAAGGCTGGCAGTCTGAAGGGCATCCTCCTGCACCTCCTTTTTGTTTCTTCACCCACCTTCTCCCCAGAGTGGCCTCAAGCTTAACCTCTTACCATGCAGTGTAGTTTTGCCCATTTTTGGCATTATAGGAATGCAATAAAAGATTATGCAGCCCATTGGGTCTGACTTCTGCTCTACCGATTGTGGGATCCACCCCACCGTTTTAAAAAAATATATAGTTTTTTGCTTTTTTGTTTTTATGAGACAGAGCTTCCCTGTAGCCCCAGCTGGACTGGAACTCACTATGGAGACCAGACGGGAATCAGTCTCACAGAGATCCACCTGCCTCTGCCTACTGAGTGCTGGAATTAAAGGTGTGCATCACCATGCCCTGCTTTATTGTATTGTATTCTGCACACTGTACAGGCTGTGAACCTGGTGGTTAGCTTCTCAGTCTGCAAGGCTGGAGGCCTCACCAGTCCCATTCAGGCATTGAAGGCCTTGGAGGATTCCAGGAGAGCTGTTGGTCTTCAGTCCTCATCGGAAAGGCGAACAAGCTGGGCTCTGATGTCATCAAGGGTGGAGGCTGCAGAAACATGGATAGAACTTGCTGGCCAAAAGCCAAGCCAAGCCGAGCAGGCAGCCTTGCTCAGTCCTCAGACCTCTTTCTACCTGGACCACCCTTGCAAGGTGCTGCCCCTGTGAAGGCGGGTCTTCTTCTCTAAGTTAATCCTCTCTGGAAATGCCTTCAGATACTCCCAGAGCTCCGTCTCCTAGTTGATTCCAGATTCCAAATTAACCATCACTATACTGATGTCAGAACTAGAAAGGGAGAGAGGTTAAAAGCCTGGATTCTAGCCTTCTCTGCCTTTTCTGTTGAGTCTTGGGGACAACCCACGGCCAACATTTGGCTCTGCTTCTTCTTTATAGCCTTTCCATCTCCTCTCTTGGACAATTCTGGGTCTTTTGGATGTATGGAAAATCCATGTGCACACTAGCCTTTGGGCCACTTGAGAGCCAGGCTGGAGTGCATTTTTCTCCTTGACCCCCAACATGGTGACCTGTGAATGTTGAGTGAAAGAGAAAAGGATGACGCACTGTTCTTCCTCTTCCTTTTGCTCGATTTATGTGCTGGATCGCTTTAGTGTCAACTTGACACACCTGGGTGGAGGGAGCCTCAATTGGGGAATTTCCTCTATTGGACTGGCCTGTGGCATGTCTGAGGGGCATCTTCTCGATGAGTGATGTGAGAGGGCCAGTCCACAGTGGGTGGTGCCACCCATGGGCAGGCAGGCCTGTATTGCACAAGAAATCAGGCTGAGCAGGGGCCAGGGGAGCAAGCCAGTAAGTAGCATTCCTCCATGGCCTGCACTCCAGCTTCCAGCTCCTGCCTCCAGGTTCCTGCCCTGAATTCCTACCTTGAGCTCCCAGATGAACTGTGACCTGGGATATGTAAGCTAAATAAACGCTTTCCTCCCCAAGTTGGTAATGGTCAGAGTATTTTGTCACAGCAATGAAGAACAAACTAGAACAATTTATTAGGCCCTATTTCCGTTAGAAGTCTGCTCCCCACAGTTGCCTCCCAGAGAATGCTTCATTTGGCTGATTCCCTGTCACCACCTGGCAGACACTTTGGATGGGATGGGCTCTGAGATTTTGCTTGGTCTGCCCTGAGTGGGATGGAGGAGAATCAGTGGAGCATAACCTGGAGCCACCTTCTCTCCTGGATTTACGACTTTGCACACAGTCTATTGTTCACCTTGAGAAGATGTGACTCAGCAAGTCACAGCTTTGGAAGCTGATGAAGCTGTGTGGTGGCTGGCTGGTGTGAGGATGTGAGGATGCCCTGTCTAGCCAGAGCTGGCTTTCCCTTGTCTAGAGTCAGCAACAGGAGCACTCACCAAGACTTCAAGTCTGTGCAGACGTGTTTATACCCTGGTTGTTATTTAATTTCTGCAATTTAGTACCTAGAACATTGGCCAGCACTTAGTAGGTGCACAGGGCCTAGATTCTAGCATTGGAGGCTAGTGGGCTAGTGAGGTATGCAGGCCAGGTATGCAGCTCAGATGCTTGGGAACAGATTTGCTGCGTGCTCTCAGATTCCCAATACAAGCCAAACCCTTTACAAAGACCAGCTCAGCTAGGCTTTGAGATCCTTGTTGTCCAAAGATGGCTAGAGCTAGAAAAATAAAAAAGCCCTCAGGGTCTGTTGTGTTTTTACCACCCGTGTAAAAGAGGTCTAAAATTGCAGACTGGGGTGATTATTCAGTCAGTAAAGAGCTTGTCTTGCAAGCATGAGGGTCTGAATTTGATCCAGTGGGAGCGCTGGTGTGGGTCACTAGTTCTGGCACTGGGGAAGCAGAGGTAGGAAGATTCCTGGGGTTTGCTGGCCAGCTAGCCTAGCCTACTTGGTGAATTCCAGGCTAGTGAGAGCCCTGTTTCAGGAAAAATGTGCAGAGTATTTAATGAGTACACCCAAGATTGTCCTCTGAACTCCATATACCACAGATATGTACATATGTACATGTACAGATACACAGTCACAGACACACAGGCACCCCCACCTTCACAGACACAGACACAGACACAGACACACACAGACACACACACACACACACACACACACAGACACACAAAGATAACTAAAAGTACAAAAGGAACAATAGGCTAGATTCCCAGGACCAAGGACCAAAATAAAACCCAAGAGAACTTGAAACCTAGACCAATCAGCTCTACAAACCCAATAAGAAAACAACTAAGGCACACCAATAATACAGAAGCAAACTTCAACTCAACTAAAGAAGACTTGATTTTCACACTAGAATCACAAACAACAAAAGAAATTCACAGGCCAAAATCACAGTGAAAAAAATAATAAAACGGGAAGCCAAAACACTATGTCCCCACCAAACTCCACCAGTCCTGTAGAAGAAGTTCTACGAGGAGCGCCCCCTAGCTATAACCCAGGACACAGAATTTAAAAGAACAGTCATAAACATGATCAAGGAATTCAATGAATTTAAAGAACATACAAAGCAAAGAACTAAAAGAAGATAGGGATAAACTTCTGAATGAATTCACACAAGAGATGGAAACATTGAAGAAAACTCAGGCTGAAATGAAGAAGGAAGTGCAAAACTCAATAAGCCAACTTGAAACAACAGGAGAAAGCCTCACCACTAGAATGGATGAAATGGAGAACAGAATATCAACACTGAAGGATAAAGTTGAAGAATTTGACCACTCAAGAAAAGACTATGAAAAACATTTAAAAACACAGGAATGGAATATGCAGGACAGATGGGACACTATGAAAAGACCAAATCTATGTATCACAGGCATAGAGGAAAGAGAATCTCAGGTTAATGGTATTGACCAGATCTTAAACAGGACTGTAGAAGAGAATTTCCCAAAATTAAGGAAAGACATCCCCATACAAATACAGAACAGATCTTCAACAAGATTTCAGAAGAAAACTTCCCTAAATTAAGGAGAGACATACTTTTACAGATACAAGAAGCACACAGAACACCAATTAGACAGGACCAGAACAGAAAACCAATGAGATACAGATAAAGAAAAACCCATCAGAATTACAGCTGACTTTTCAATGCAAACTATTAAAGCCAAAAGAGCCTGGACCAAAGTAATTCCAATTCTATATGACAGTAGATGGCAGTCCAGAATAATTTACCCAGCAAAAATGTCTATTATAGTTGAGGGGGAAAGAAAAATCTTCCATGACATGAATAGACTGAAAGAATACATGTCCACAAAACCATCCCTTCAAAGAATACTTGAAACAATACAAAAGTGGAGAAAGGAACAACTATATCCCAAGGGCAATGAAGGAAATTAAATAAAGATATAGTTATGGGAACATAAAATTAGACAAAGAATGCAAACAGCAATCAAAATGATGGCAACCAATATATATCTTTCATTAATAACTTTAAATATCAGTGGAATAAATGCCCCAGTCAAAATACACAGGCTATTTGAATGGATTAAGAAACAAAATCCACCTTTTTGCTGTCTATAAGAAACCCACCTCACCTTCAAGGATAGGCACTACCTTAAGGTGAAAGGATGGAAAAGAATATTCCAAGCAAATGTCACTAAGATACAAGCAGGGGTTGCAATTCTAATATCTGACAAAATAGACTTCTAACTAAAACTAGTGAGAAGGGATAAAGAAGGTCACTTCATGCTGATCAAAGGAACAATTACCCAAGAAGATATTACAATCCTGAACATATAGGAACCAAATTCCTGTGCACCCAAACTCATAAAAACAACACTATAGGACTTTAAGACACAGACTAATGCCAACTCAGTAATAGTAGGGGACTTCAATACCCCACTGTCTCCATTAGGTCAGCTGGACAAAGAATAAACAGAGAGACATCTGAATTAAATGATACCATACATCAAATGAACCTAACAGACAACTTCTGAATATTTCACCCAAGCACCAAAGAATATAGTTTCTACTCAGCACCCTATGGAACTTTCCCAAAAATTGACCACATACTGGGACACAAAGCAAACCTCAACAAATAAAAAAAATTGAAATAGTATGATGCATTCTATCATACTACAAGCAATAAAGCTCAAAATCAACAGTGAAAGAAGCCCTAGTCACTACACAAACTCATGGAGATTAAACAACACACTCCTAAATGATGAGTGGGTCAAAGGGGAAATTAAGAAAGAAATAAAAGAATTCCTGGAATTCAACAAAAAGGACAATACAACACAACAAAACCTCTGGGACACTTTAAAAGCAGTCCTAAGAGGAGCGCAAATAAATGACTTAACATTGCAACTCAAGACCCTGGAAAGGCTAAAACAAATGAAACCCAAACCTGGAAGAAGAGAAGAAATAACAAAAATCAAAGCAGAAATTAATGAAATAGAAACAAAACAATACAAAGAATCAATGAATCTAAGAGCTCATTCTTTGAAAAGCTGAACAAGACAGACCCTTAGCCCAGTTAACCAAAAGAAAGAAAACACCTCCAAACCAACAAAATAAGAGATGAAAGGGAAAACATCACAACAGACACCAACAAGATCCAGAACATTATAAGAGAATACTTTAAAAACCTATACTGTACTAAATTTGAAAGCCTAAAAGAAATGGATGGATATCTAAAATCATGGGAACCACCAAAGGTAAACCATGAAGAGATTAACAGTTTAAACAGACCCAAAACATATAAGGAAATTGAAACAGTAATACAAAGCCTCCTGACTGAAAAAAGCCCAGGCCCAGATGGATTTACAGAAGAATTCTACCAGACATTTAAAGAAGACCTGTGACCAATACTACTTAAATTATTCAAAATGATAGAAACAGACAACTCCCAAATTTGTTCTATGAAACCAGCATCACTCTAATACCCAAGCCAGGTAAAGACACAACCAAAAAAGAAAACTACAGACCCATATCCTTAATGAACATAGGTGCAAAAATTCTCAACAAAATACTGGCAAACTGACTACAGATGTACATCAAAAAGATCATTCACCATGATCAAGTAGGCTTTATTCCAGAGATGCAGGTATGGTTCAATATATGCAAGTCAATAAACATCATCAATCATATAAATAGACTCAAAGACAAAAGGCACATCATCATCTCAATGGATGCAGAAAAGGCTTTTGACAAAATTCAGCATGTGTTCATGATATAAGTACTAAAGGGAATTGGACTGGAGGCAACACACCTCAACATAATTAAAGCCATATACAACAAACCCACAGCCAACACCATTCTAAATGGAGAAAAATTTTGGAAGCATTCCCATTGAAATCAGGAACCAGACATGGATGTCCACTAGCTCCACTCCTCAATATAGTGCTTGAAACTCTTGCTAGAGCAATAACACAAGAGAAGGAAATTAAAGGAGTACTAATTGGAAAAGAAGAGGTCAGATTATCCCTTTTTGCAGATGATACGATGCTATACCTAAGAGAGCCCAAAAATTCCACCAGAAAACTCCTAGAACTGATCAAAACTTTCAGTATAGTGGCAGGTTAGAAAATCAATCTACAAAAATCAGTAGCTTTTCTATATACAATGACAAGCAATTGGAGAAGAATACAGGGAAATGTTCCCATTCACAATTGCTGCAAAAAATAAAATATCTTGGAATGAATCTGACCAAAGACACCAAAGATCTCTACATTGAAAATTTTAAATCGTTAAAGAAGGAGATTGAGGAAGACACCAGGAAATGGAAGGACCTCTCATGCTCATGGATTGAAAGAACTAATATTGTAAAAATAACCATCGTACCAAAAGCAATATATAGATTCAATGCAATCCCAATCAAATATACATTTATCTTGGAATAAGCCCAACAAAAGACATAAAAGACCTCTACAATGAATATTTTAAATCTTTAAAGAAAGAGATTGAGAATATGGAAGGACTTCCCATAGTCATGGATTGGAAGAATTAATATCATGAAAATGACCATCCTATCAAAAGCAATATGTAGGTTCAATGCAATCCTAATCAAAATCCCCATGACATACTTCACAGAATTAGAAAAAAAAATCCTTAAATTTGTATGGAAGCACAAAAGACCCTGGATAGCCAAAGCAACCCTGAGCGCAAAGAGCAATGCTGGGGGGATTACTATACCAGATTGCAAAGCATAAACATCATTGAAGATCCAAACCTGAGCACATGCAATTTCAGCCACCTGTTGTTTGACAAAGGTGCCATGAACACACAATGGAGGAAAGACAGCATCTTCAACAAATGGTGCTGGCAAAACTGGATGTCCACCTGTAGAAGAATGAAACTAGATCCTTATCTTTCACCTTGCACAAAAGTCAACTCCAAATGGATCAAAGATCTCAATGTGAAACTAGAAACCCTGAAACCATTAGAAGAAAATATTGGCAATAACCCACAAGATATAGGTGTAGGGAAGGACTTTCTAAATCAGCAGTTGCTCAGGAATTAAGGTCAACAATCAACAAATGGGACCTCATTAAAATAAAAAGCATCTGTACAGTGAAAGAAACAACCAAGTAACTGAAGAGAAAACCCACAGAGTGGGAAAAAATCTTCACCAGTAACACATCTGACAGAGGTTTAACATCCATAATATATAAAGAACTCAAAAAACAAAGAAGCAAGAAAGCAAATGACCCAATGAAAAGATGGGCTAAGATCTAAGACGACTTCTCAAAGGAAGAAATAAAGATGGTTAAGAAATATCTTAAGTATTCAACATCATTAGTAATTAGAGAAATGCAAATTAAAACTACCATAAGGTTTCACCTTACCCCAGTCAGACTGGCTAGGATCAAGAAAAGAAATGATACCAAATGCTAGAGAAAGGGGAACACTCATTTACTGCTAGTGGGATTGCAACCTCATAATTAGAGAAATGCAAGTTAAAACTACCATAAGATTTCACCTTACCCCAGTCAGACTGGCTAGGGTCAAGAGAACAAATGATACCAAGTGCTGGTGAGGATGTGGAGAAAGGGGAACACTCATTCACTGCTGGTGGGATTGCAAACTCATGCAACTTCTATGGAAAACAGTGTGGAGAACTCTTAAACTAAAAATGACCCTACCATATGACCCGGCTATACCACTCCTTGGCATATACCCAAAGGACTCATCCTATTGCAGAGACACTTGTAGAACCATGTTTGTTGCTGCTCTTTTCATATTAGCTAAGAGATGGAAGCAACCTAAGTGTCCCTCAGCTGACAAGTGGTTAATGAAAATGTGGTACATTTACACAATGGATTTCTATTCAGCAGTAAAGAAAGATGAAATCATGAAATATGCAGGTAAGTGGATGGATCTAGAAACTGTTGTACTAAGTGAAGTAACATACTCAGATAAAGAAAAGACATTTATTCTCACTCATCTGAGGATCCTAGCACCAAATCCTTATAACTGAGTGAATATCTTGATGCAACTGCAGGGACCAGGAATATGGAAGGGACACAGGGAGGTAAAGGGAAAGAAGGAAACCTAGAGAAAATATTAATAGGATAAATGTGTTATTAAGGGAGAAATATGTAAAAAGGGAGTAGTTAAAGGGGGGAGGAGCACTATACAAGTAACTATGGAAATAAAGGGGGGGAAATTATCCAGATACACAGTTAAAAAAATAAAAGAAAAAGAAAAGCCATAAGCAACCCTACGGGGATGGAAAAAAAGCTCTTCCAGAAGCAATACAGTTGTTAAATGAAAATTCCAGTGCCAGAGGTAGGTTGCCCCCTATGAGCTGTTGGCCTGAGGGATACTAGAGGTCCCCAAAACAATAAAGGCTATTTCCAGTAATGTTGGTTGTACACCAGAAGTGTACAGAAAAACCATATTGCTGAAGACACTGTATGATGTGAGTGCAGGAGAGGGAGAAATCATGCTTGGACTAAGTTGGAAGCTCCCTGCCACTGGATGGGTGGTTTTCATGATGCCAAAAGGCAACACACAGATGACTGGGGGAGAACAGTCCCCTATAGTTCTCAATGACGGACGCCACATGTTGCACTACCAACATACTAAAAAAGATGTTCCTGCTGGTGCAATAGCGGAGCGTTTAGTGTATATACACGAGCAAATTTTCGATTGGATATAATACCTACTCCCAGACGTGGAACACACATCTGGTACTGTAGATCCGGCCAACTTCCTGTAGCAGGGGAGAATATAGGCCCCAGTGGGAAGTCACTGCAACTGCTTTGTTAGATGGAAATGATGCACCTGCTAAAGTACTGAACATACATTTGTGTTTACCTCCATAGGTTATTATAGCAGTCACTGTTTAGATGTTTTTGCTTCTTGCTGTGTGTGTTTTTATAGTAGATGAAATCCCATTGAAACTGACCAACAGCCCATGTAAAACAGATGATGCAGAGACCTGACAGTTCAGTGCCTTGCCACAATGGGAAGAAGATCATCCCACACCTACCACCCCCTCCAAGGCTCAGGGACTTTTGTGGAAGAGGTTGGCAGAAAGAATGTAAGAGCCCGAGGAAGGGGTGGAGTGTTAACTGGAAATGTCCTCTGACCACTATGCCAGCAAGCTATGGTCACACCTCCTTCCAAGGTCATCAAGAAGTCAAGGGGGGAGTCAGTTACCTCTCCCACCCAATCAGTCAACCTTAGCTGCATGTAGGGGGAGGGGCAAAGGACATATAAACCAAGAACGCTAAGAGGCACCTCTCTCACCATTTTGTGTGGCTGTTGGGAGGTCACAGGATCTGTGTTTGAGTGTGGACCTTATGATGCAGCTGTAAATGTGGGGCACCCACTCTTCTGTAAATAAACCCCTACCCTATGCTCTGTTAAAAAAATAATAAAATATTTAAAAAATAAGTTTGGAGGGTGGGGGGTTGAGATGGCAGGGTCTCATGTAGCTCAGGCTGGCCTTGAACTCACTATATAACAAGGATGATCTTGAACTCCTGATCTTCCAGCCTCCACTTCCCAAGTAGTGAAATTACAGTAGCTAAAAATTATGTGTATGTAAAAATTTTAAGTTTTAAAAAATATAACAGAAGTTAAGTTGGGCAGAGGATGTGAATGTAATTTCAACTTCATTGTTTTTAAAATAATAAAAAGTAAACCAGAGGGTAATATGGCAACAGGAGGATATTTTAATATGGGGAGCATCATTTTTTCTAAACCACAGCTTTCGAGATGGACAAGTCAACTAGTGTTGGTATAGTCACAGGTGTGAGCAACCATCACCAGAGTCAAGTTCAAAGCATTTTCACCAGCTCCACGAAATGCTGCATGCATTAAATGTCACCTTCCTGCTTGTCACCAGCCCTCCGGGCCTATGTGATTGTTAATTTCCTTTCTGTCTCTTTCTCTTTGCTCACTGTGGACATTTGTTTGTTTGCTTTATTCAAAACATTAAAATGTATTCATACATGGATATAATCTATTTTTATTATATGTACCCTATTACTGCCCCCCCCCGAGAACAGGCGCTTATATAGTACAGATTGAAGTTAACTTGCTCTGAAGCCTAGAAGACCTTGAACACCTGAGCCTCTGGCTTCCATCTCCTGAGTCCTGGGATTGTGAGCATGTACCATCATGCCTGGCTTATGTGGTACTGGGGATTAAACTCAGAGCTTCATGTGTGCTAGACAAGCACTCTACCAGCTGAGCCACACACCCCCAACCCCCTAGCCCTGGTTCTGGACATTTTGTATAAATGGGATCATAGACCACGTGGCCCTGTGACTCCCTCACTTAGGGCAGTTTCCAGTTTATCCATGTCATCAAGTGTATCAAAGCTTTTTGTGTCTGCTGGTGTTCTTTATACTTTCCTGTACTTATGAACTTTTTTGCTGTGTGGAGGAAGAATCTTGTGGTCAGGCTGAGGGAGCACTCCTATGTGGGAGGGTCCAGCAAAGCGGAGGAGAAAGGGTGAGGAGGGGCTGGGGTAACATTACATTGGGTGCTTGATGAAGACTATGCAGATGGGACACTGGGCAACGTATCTGAAGAAGGAGCCTGGGCAGAGGGGTTGGGTGTCAGGTAGAAAGACCCAGGAAATGCTGAGGTGGGCAGGCAGCAAGGAGGAAGTGTCTGTAGTGAGGTTAGAGAGGTGCCACAGAGGGCAGGGAGATCACCTGAGAATGTATGCCCAGGCCACATGCTTCCAGAGTAGTGATGAAGGAGGCTCAGTGCATTTGTAGATGACAACATCATATATGTGCGATAGCTTTAGCTGTCAACTCGACACGCCTGTATAGAGGGAACCTTAACTGAGGAACTGTCTCCATTAGATGGACCTGTGGCCATGTCTGTGGGGCATATTCTTGATTGTTAAGTGATGTAGGAGGGCCCAGCCCACTGTGGGTGGTGCCACCCCTGGGCAGGTGGTCGTATATTGTATAGGAAAGCAGGCTGAGCAAGCCAGCAAGCAGCGTTCCTCCATGGTCTGTGCTCCAGGTTCCTGCCCTGAGCTCCTGCCTTGGCTTCTCTTGATGATGAACTGTGAGGTATAAGCCAAATAAACCCTTTCCTCTCCGAGTTGGTTTTGGTCAGTGTTTTTAATCATAGCAATTGAAAGCAAACTAAGACACCATATCCTGGTGTAGAAAGGTTAGATGCTCCTGATGAATCTTTTAAACAGATGCCTGTTCTTTGAAGTGAAGGTGTGTGTGTGTGTGTGTGTGTGTGTGTGTGTGTGTGTGTGTAAAGCCTTTGAGTGGAGGGAAGCCTTTTTTGATGTGTAAGCTCACAAGGCTCTCTCTGTCTGCTGGGCTATAAAGCAAGAGGGCAGAGTTGAGGACTGCCCTCAAAGAAAGAGTGAGTGTGATCATGGATAATGACTTGGACTGGGGTTCAGGTTGCTGTGACCAGCCTTGGGGTGTTTAAAGAACAATACACATGGCATTTACTGGGGATTGGATCCTGGGGAGAGGGAACAAGAGGAGAGCAGAATGAATGTGGAGGAAGGAGGGCACGGCAGTCCATGCTGGGGTTTGGGGATGGCCCAGTGGTGGGGAGGATGGGGGACCTGTTGGTTGAGATGGTTGAACTTGGAAAGGGGCAGGTGTAGAATGTAGGGAGATTGGTACTTTGATTTCTGTGATGGTCTTCCTCACCTCCATGTTTTTGATTTCAGAGTCTAGTTCCCATCTGTCCTTCACATGCTCATGAGTATGTAGGTACATGTGCATATGTGTGTGGGTACATGTAGAGGTCAAAGGTCACCATCAGCTGTCTTCCTCAGTCTTTTTCCACCTAATTGTTTTGAGACTGGGTCTCTTGCTGAGGGATTGGGGCTGGGGACAAGTGGAAGGAGGCTGACACCTGGAGCTCACTGATTCAGCTAGACCGGCTGTCCAGAAAGCCCCAGAGATCCTCCTGTCCTAGCCCTGGGATCACAGGCACACATTGCTGCACCTAGCTTTTTATTTGCATTCATGAAACTCAGGTCCACATGCTTGTATGGCAAGCATTTTATTGATTGACCCATCTCTCTAACCCTCAAGGTGTCAAGTTCTGACCCAACTCCTACTCAGTCTTAAGATGACTTGAGTTGATAGGCATTGGTCCCACACTTCACAATACTTTTTACTAATTTATTTATTTAAATTTATTTTATTTTAATTTTTTTATGTGTATGAGTGTTTTGCTTGCATGTATGTAAATACACTCATGTCATGCAAAGACTGCAGAGGCCAGAGAGGGTGTCAGATGCCTTGGAATTGGAGTTACGGATGGTTGTTAGCTGCCATGTGGGTGCTGGGAATCCAAACCGGGTCCTCTGCAAGAGCAGCCAATGCTTTTAACAGATGATCCATCTCTCTAGCCCCCACAATACTTTTGAACGACAATGTTTTGCTACATTCTTTTCATAATTCTAAACAAGATTCATGGGTGATATAACCCATCAGCATAATGTTACAAAATGATGTTAATGCCCTAAGTGTGATTCCAAGGGAGTTGGTAATGAAATAGGAAGTATTTCAGTATGCACATTTGGCACTGCTACTCCAAGACCAAGAGTTTGATTCATGTTCCAGATTCTCATGACTGCATTTAGAGTTAACAGAAGATCAGCAGTCAAGTCAACCTTGGAGCTGTGCATGCCTATAAGCCCAGCAATGAGAGGCTGATATAGAAAGATAGGTTCATATAGTGTCAGCTGTATAGTTTGAAGTCAGACTGTTCTACCTGAGACCCTGTATCCTAACAAAACAACAGAAGTTAAATTGAACTGGCTCAGCATGTAAGGCTCTTGTCACCAAGTCTGATGACCTGAGTTTCATTCGTAGAGCCCACGAGATGGAAGGAGAGAACCAACTCCCACCAGCTGTCCTCTGACCTCCACATACAAGCTGTGACCTGCATACCTACACACGCATACACACAATGAATAAACATTTAAAAGATGACTTAACTCCCTGAGTCACTCTCCCTAGGGAGCTTCACCCTGGAGTCTCCCCTACACAGGGCAAGGACCCCCGTCCCTCCCACTTCGTTTGTGTTTCCCTGTACCCTCAGCTCTGTGGGACACAATTGCCTGGAGTAGGCTGAGCAGGGCAGGTGACCCTCCTCCTTCCTGGCAGGGTTACTCCTGCCCATGGTATATCCCCACCTGGAGAACAGGGGACCTGATTACTAGCTTGGTGGCAACCTTTCCCTTGTGACCTGGGAGTGCTTCCATTCCTCACCCTGAAATGTTTTAACTCAGTGTTAGCACAGGAAAGACATGATATATAAGCCCCATGCGGCTTCCCGGTCTCCTGACTTTCTTTTCCATCTTCTAGAACCTTTCTGGTTTTCCAGCTTTTTTAGTGCAAAGGGGTGTGCACACAAGGGAAGTGACCCTGGGTACTGATTAAAGCATCATGGAAGGTCCCTGTTATTATTGAGTAAAAATAACCAGGCTCTGAAAATGAGAGAGGAAGATTTATCTTTGTTTTAAGAGTTGAAGCTTCCCCAGGGACCTTTAGTGCCTGCTTGCAATAAATGGCCATTCATCCTCCCAAGCACAGATCAGTCCCTTAAGGTGACAAAATGCTGGTTAGAGTGACAGAGTGTATTTAATATTGAGGTGACAGTTAAAATGGCATCCTTCTCATATATTATTTTTTCCAAGCTAGGGTTAGCTAAGGAGCCAAGAAACATTTATCATCTAAATTTTTCATTCTGCTCCAAAGGTTAATATGGCTCTTTTGCTTAAAAAGAGAAAAAAAATCTCTGAAAATAATATGTCTTAAAAACAAATTTGCTTTAAAGTGACCAAGATAAAGCCCAGGCTACTTAATCCATTATTACCCATGAAGACCTTCATGTGGGATCTGTTACTGAAGGTTGGTCTTGCTGCTGATGAAGAGAGCTCACGATTCAGTGTCCATGAGGGATTCTTATTTTGTGTTTTCAGATGCAGCCTGATGCAGTCCTGGGTTTTGCTGACATCAGTATAATGTCAGGGTACCCGTGCTAAAGGACCCATGGGAAGGTCAGGCCATTCCTGGGAGAAATCCAGCTCCGGTTGGAGGGGAGCTGAAGAGCTGAGGGGTCACACAGGAACAGGCATGGAGACCTTTCTGTGTGGGCCACAGCTGAGTGATGGGGCACTGTGAAAGGACCATGGAAAAGGGTTGGGAGCTGTTCTCAGACACCAGGGATGTCAAGCAGGGGCAAGCCATTTGTTCTGTTCTTCACATTGAAAGGTTGTGTATGAGTTCCTGTACTTACTGTGGTTAAAAAACCTGACAAAAGAAGCTTGAGGAAGGAAGGGCTTATCTGAGCTCACTAAAATTAGGGGTACAGTGCCATGATGGGGAAGTCATGGAAACAGGAGTTTGAGGCAGCTGCTCACATCACAACCACAGTCAGGAAGCAGAGAGAGGTGAACACTGGTGCTCAGCTCACTTTCTCCTTTTTATTCAGTTTAGAACCACAGCCCGTGGGGTGGGGCTGCCCACATTCAGGGTGGGTCTTCCCTCTTTAGTTAACACAGTCTAGAAACTCTCTTACAGACATGCCCAGAGGCTTGTCTTCTAGGAGATTCTAGATCCTGTCAAGTTGACAATTATGGGGCAGGTCGCTGGACCCCCTGGCGTGGTGTGTGTGGGCACCCTGGGGTGTCCACCACACCTGGCTAATCCCTTATGGGGCAGGTCGCTGGACCCCCGGCGTGGTGTGTGCGGGCACCCTGGGGTGTCCACCACACCTGGCTAATCCCAGCGTGAGTCTGGCAGCAAGCGATGTGGGGAGCGCGCCTGGGCTCCCGGGCGCACTCACTCTGGATGTGGCCCAGGGTCAGGTGTGCGTGCACTCTCCCGGCCGTGAGCGATGTGGGGAGTGCCCCTGGGCTCCTGGGCGCACTCACTCTGGATGTGGCACAGCAGATCTCTGGCTTCTCTGGACCCGGCGCGGCAGGTGCGCAGACTTCTCTGATGCTGGCTGTAGCTGATAGCTACACACTTCTCTGGAGCAGAGAGCTTCCTCTGCTACTAGAGTATTATCTAGTCGGGATCCTGCCTCTATTACACCCTTGTGCCCTTCCTCAGGATTGCGGAGTTCTGGCCAGTGAACTCCACAGGGAAGAGGCACGGAGGCGGCGAAAGCTGGGGTATCCGTGGGTCGGTAATGGAGAGTGCTGCTCTCTGGTGAGATCAGGTCGCTGGTAGTAAGAGACAGGACTCAAGGCATGGCTTAGTCTGTGTTTACTGCTTTATTGTATCTCTGCTCCTTGCTGTCCAGCTCTCTGCTGATCCAGCTTTCTGGGACCCAATCTCTGGGACCCAGTCTCTCACCCGATCTCCGACTATTAAGAGAAGACTAGCATATTTATATACCATGGGGGTAGTGGTAAAAGCTTTTAGATACTTTGTGAGATATTCTATTTACATGTGGAAGTGGGTTTCTGCTAGACTATTGTCTACCTGTAAAAATCACACACAGGAAGGCATGGTATGCATAGAGCCAAAGGCCATGTTTATGTCAGTGCATTTGTGGTGGCCACTTCAAGGGGAGAGACAGGAAAGATGCCAGAAAGCACCTTGCTATGAAAAGGAGCCCGCGGCACATTCCCGAGCTGCATGAGCTGTCCGGTCACCATTTCAGCTGGCTTAGAAGGAGGTGGGCAGGGAGGTTGGTTATGAGCTCAGATTTTGCTCTAGACCCACCTGGTTTTAAATCTCAACTTCTTGGTCTCTTTTCTTTCATCGGCCCTTAGCTGAAGGTCTGTTTTGAGCATGTAGTTTCTAGGAATGGGAGACAGAGTAGGCACAGGGCAGAGATGGCCCCTTCCCTCACAGCTTATGTTGGTGCAGAAACAAACAAACAAACAAAAAATAGATTTGCATACTGAGAAGTCATATAGCAATTAAAGTGGAAAGGAAGAGGGAAGGGATTACTGTGTACCGGGCAATCAGAGGCTGTACACTATGTTTAGGCCGAGATTCAACTGACAGAGGACAGTCAATCACACAAAGTTCAGAGGTTTGGAGGAAATCCTAGGAGCAGAGGAGCTTACACAAAGGCACTTTGGTGGGAATGAGCTGGCAGAGTACGCAGGGGCCGAGTCTATGACAAAGCTTGGGTTCCAGCCTGGGTTCATCTGGTCTCAGGGTTCAGAGCCTGGAGAGCTGCACACACAGAGGAACCAGGGGCCATGTTCACAGGGAGTGAGCACTGCTCAGGCTACAGTGAGACCAGCTTTCTATGTGCAGTCAGTGTGTCATTCTGAGAGCCACTGTCTGGGCTTCTCCCTGAAGGATTTCCCTATAGTGCGTGGGTCGTGATTGTGTGCTGTTACCTCTTTGTGCTGAGTCCTGCGGTTCATAGATGGTGGTGTCCCATCCTGTCTTGATTTTCTTTAAAAATTTGTAGGGGCTGGAGAGTCGGCTCAGCATTTAAGAGCACTGGCTGCTCTTGCAGAGGACCCAGGTTCAGTTCCCAGCATCCACATGGCATCTAACAACTGTCCATAACTCTAGTTCCAGGGGATCTGATGCCCTCTTCTGACCTCTGTGGACATTGCATGACATGGGTGCACTTACACATATGCAGGCAATATACTCATAAAAAAAAGAATAAAATATTTTCTGTGTTGTGTGTGTGTGTGTGTGGTCTGTGTGTGTGTGTGTGTGTGTGTGTGTGTGCGTACACAGAGATTGACGTCAGTGTCTTTTTCAATCATTCTCTAGCTTCTTTTTTGAGACAGGCTCTCTCACTGGCCTGTAACTCACCAAATAGGCTAGGCCAATTGGCCAGGTAGCCCCAGCGATCTGCCTGTCTCCTCCTCCCCAGCACTGGGATTACAAGTGTTCGCTGCCCCATGTGGCTTTTAATGTGGGTGCTGGGGATCCAAACTCAGGTCCTCATGCTTGTGTGGCAAGCTCTTTACCCACTGAGCCATCATCTCCTTCGACTCCTTGTCTTAATTTTCTGACTACAAATTAGGAGGAAAAGTTTGGAAGCTCAGTTTAGAAACTATCATCTTTAGTGTGTGACTCATGTCAGAAAAATATTAAAAGCATAATTTTTTCCTCCTTGATACAGGATCTTGCTATGTAACCCAGAAAGGATCGAAACTTTAAAAAAATTCATTATTTTCAAATTTATCTTTATTTTATGAGTATTTTGCCTACATATATGTAAATTCACCCATGTTGTGCATTGCCTCTTGAAGCCAGAAGAGGACATAAGATCCCCTGGAACCAGAATTGCAAACAGTTATTAGCCACCATGTGGGTGCTGGGAACTGAACTCAAGTCCTCTGTAAGAGGAGCCAGTCATCTTAACTGCTGAGCCCCTGGACTGAAACTTTTAATCCTCCTGCCTCAGCCACCCGAGTGCTGGGATTATAGGTACATGGTAACATGTTTGGCTGGAAGCATGATTCTTGTTATGAGTATAGTTTTCACCTAGCAAGGCTCTGCACGGGGGTCAGGATGGGACTCTGTATATTTGGGGAGAACATGCTGTTCCAGGTAAGAGAATTCTCTAAGATGAACTAAGCATCACCTTAATGAAATACTCTGATTTTTAGAGGACCCGGATTCAATTCCCAGCACCCACATGGTGGCTATGAACCATCCTTAACTCCAGTTCCAGGGGAATCTGACGCCCTCTTCTGACCCCTGAGAATGGAGCACTGCACAACATGGGTGCACTCACATACACCCAGGCAATACACTCATACACATTAAAAAATAAAAATAAAATATTAAAAAAAGGAAATACTCTGATTTTTAATTTTTGACTGAGCAGATGCCTCAGGACAAAAACAAAACAACAACAAAAAACCCAAGAAGCTCTACTGAGGGAAATTTGTCTCATCTCATTTTGGAGGAAGGGCTCTGAGAAGATAAATTATCATCTCTTTTTTCAGTCTCCAAACTGACTGTGAGCTCTGCCAGTAATTAACTTCTGGGATTGTGAAATAGACTTGACCTGCCAGATCAGGGGCCAGTGATGCCTGGCTCAGCTGCCTGCGTTTGGATTCTACTGTGGAGTTAGGCCCCTTGGACCTGGCTGTGGCACCCAGTGGCCCCTGCTTGCCTGTGTGTCTGTGACGGCTTTGTCTAGATTCAGCCCAGAGGGAGCTCAGCTGCAGCTGGGACCCACGTGAGCGTCATGGTGGCTGGGACTCCCACAGTGTGCCCTTTATTTTCATGGCTCTGTGCTTGCTCCCAGGAGAAGATGGATGGTCCAGGCTGCGCACTGCAGCTCAAGCCTGCAGCCATCCATCACTGAGGCACCCTATTTATGGGCACAATGACTTTGGGGATGCTTGATTCAATGTCAGCCTAGGCTGTGGTGCAGGCGAGAGCCTGATGTCTGAGGACAATTTGAGCAGCTACTGCAGGTGTACGAGGGTTCATAGAAGGGTTGTGGGAATGAGATGAAGCATGTGGACCAGTTGGGCAGAATCCAGGAGCCTGGACTCAGGAGGTGTGGGTAGGTCAGGCTGAGGACTAGGGGAAGCAGCTGGCATTTTCTGGAAGAGAATTCAACTCAGGGAAGAGACAAACTACCAATGACATCTCTCTCTCTCTAGCAAGGACTCTTACCCCCTGTGCCATCTTCCCAGCCCCATGTTTTTGTTGCTGAGCCAAAATACTTGGAACAAACAACTTAAGGGAGAGAGGATTTATTTATTCAGTTCATGGTTTCAGAGGTTTTGGTCCTTGGCTCTGCTGATTCTGGGCCCATCGTGAGGCAGATCATCATGTAGTGGGGATGTGTGGCTGAGGGTGTCAGTGCATGTGGGACAGGAAGCAGGGGAGTGCTGAGGCAAAATGAGTTCTCAAGGACACACCTCCACTGGCTTGCTTTTCTCTCTACTTTTTTCTTACAGTGCAAGGCCTCATGTATGCTAGGTAAGCACTTTACCACCAAGCTACATCCCCAGCCTCCTACAGTTAAGTCCCATGTCCTAAAATGGCCTCAAATAGTGCCATCAGCTGGTGACCAAGCCTTCAGGTCATGAGCCTCTCAAGGGCCATTATATCCAGAATTTAACATATGATGACATTAGACTTGGGTTTTGCATGATTCCTAGGAGTTTTCCGGAATTGAAATCCTAGAGGTACTGGCTTTAATCATCTCTGCATTCTCGATCACCCCAGACTTGGGTTTTGCATGATTCCTAGGAGTTTTCCGGAATTGAAATCCTAGAGCAACAGAGGTACTGGCTTTAATCATCTCTGCATTCTCGATCACCCCGTGATGGCCCTCACTCCTGGGTTAGAAAGAGAACGCCCAGACGTGGGGTGAGTGTGTCCTAAGCTGTCCCTCTTGCCAAGCCAAGATAAGTCCGAGCTCTTTGCTTTCAGTGCCTTCTCCCTGCAAAGCTGGTCTTGTCTGGGCTTGAATGAAGTGAGAAGCAGCTCCTACTTGTTCCAGCAACCCCGACCTGTGGTCAGAGCATCTGTGTGCAGAGCTCTAGGTTCTCTGATAAAATAATGAGACCCATTCATCTCCATTCATGCTGGAAGAATTCAATTTTGCCAATTAATGCTAGTGAATTGTGAAATCTAAGGGAACGGTTAGTTTCTGTGAAATAAAACAGTCACTATATTTTTATGGCAAGACTGTAATGGTCTAAGCATGCAGCTATGATTGGATTTGTAAACTGCAAACATAAATTAGCAATTCTTCCCTCAAATGGCAGTGTGGCTTTTCCCATGTGTCTTAACAGCTGTTTCATGCAGTGGGAAGGCTTGGCATGGGGTTACTGGTGCAAATCACTTCTTTGGCAACTGCTAGTACTTTTCCACGAGAGGGGCATGTGTGCACATGTGAATGTGCGTCTTTCTGGAAAGGTGCTGAGTTAGGGCTTAGCATGGCTGAGACAGTGAATTTTAAACTATATTATTTATTACATTTACTGTAAGCGTATGAGTATATTGCCTGTATGTATGTAAGTGCATCCATGTCATGCAATGCCCTCTCTTTATTTTAAAAAAGATTTATTTTTATTTATGTGTCTGTCAGTATATGTGTATGTGCATGTGTGTCCAAGTGCCCACAAATTCCAGAAGAGGGTTTCCGATCCCCTTGAACTGGAGTTACATGCAGTTGTGAGCTGCCCTACATGGGTGCTGGGAACCCAACTCAGGTCCTCTGCACTGAGCCACCGAGACGTTCTAGTCCTCAAGTCTTTAAAAACATTTTTTTTTGGTTTGTTTATTTTTGTTTTATGTGTATGAGTATTTTGCCTGCATGTATCTAAGTGCATGTACGTAATGCCTGCAGAAGCCAGAAAAGGGCATTGGAGCCCCTGGAATTGGAGTTACAGTTATTAGCTACCATGTGGGTGCTGGGAACTGAACCTGGGTTCTCTAGAAGAGCAGCCAGTGTTCTTAACGACTGAGCCATCTCTCCAGCTCCCCTCAACTCTTATAAATGGTTTAGACAGAGCCATTTCAGAAATCAAAACTAGGATATAAAGTGCTCACAATTAGATTTTCCATCTGGTAAATGTGTCCCAACAAAAGGACACACTTTTAGCTTTCCACTTACTAACTCATCTACACAAGAATACATCTGCTCATTCGCCTTCATTTGTGTGTGTACTAAGCACCATTTTTAGCTCTCTAAGCATATTAACGCCATGAATTATCATGTCATTACCATAGAACAAGCACGATTTTTTATCTACATTTTATTGATGAGGAAATGGAGTCCCAGAGAGGAAGAGTCAGTGGCCTGTAGTAATAAAGCTAGTAATGAGAGAGCCAGGATTCTGTTACAGGACACCTGACTGAGGCCTGAGCTATTAATCACCAGCAGTATGCATGTCCTAAAAAACATTTGGCATTAGCACTATTTTAAAGCCTGGGAAGAATGATGCCATGGATGTGAGTCAGTTTTCTATCACTATAACAAAATCCCTGAGGTGATCAACTGAAAAAGACAGAAGGTTCATTCTTGCTCCTAGTTTGGAGGTCTTTGCCTCTGGTCACTTGGTGCTGTTGTTTTGGAGCCAGTGTCGAGGAAACATACTATGACAAGAGTGTGTATATAGGAAGGGGTTCACCTCACAGGGGTGGTGGCAAGTTAGCAGAGAGGAAGAGAAAATGGCTGGAGTCCCAGTGTCCCCTTGAAGAAGGATTTGTCCCCAGTGATTTCACTTCCTCTCACTACGCTCCACCTCTTAAAGGGTCCACCACCTCCCAGTAGAGTCACAGGTCAAGGACCAAGCCTTTTCTGCAGAGGCCTTTAGGGGACCCTGTAGATACAAACTGTAGCACTGGACTAGACTTTAGATCCTCTTTGAATCATTTTCTTGTGTTAAATTCACCTGATTCCTTCCCCCAAAAGATAAAGATTTCCAAATAAAATAATTATTTTCAAAAAGATATTAATTTAAAAAATTCCTTCCTTCCTTCCTCCTCCCTCCCTCTCTCCCCCCTCCCTCCCTTCCCCTCTTCTCTCTCTCTCTCTCTCTCTCTCTCTCTCTCTCTCTCTCTTTCTTCCTGTGCATGTGGGGGGTAGGGCAAGGCACACATCACAGTGTGTATATTAAGGTCAGAAGACCTCAGTCAAAAACATTATTGGGGGTGGCACTGGAGAGGTGGGTCAGTGGTTAATGCCACTGGTGGCTTTTGCAAAAACCCAGATTCAGTTCTCTACACTCACATGGCAGCTCACAATGGCCTATAACTCTGTTCTAGGAAATCTGACGCCCTCTTCTGGCCTCTGTGGGCATTGTATGCATGTGGTGCACTTACATGCAGGCAAGACACTCATACACAGAAACAGTTTTTAAAATATTAGTGGGGCCAGAGAGTTGCCTCAATAGGGAAAACATGGGAATCCGTCCTCTCCTTCCACCATATGGTCCCAGGGGATTAAAACTCACTGGCCCTGGTTTTCTTTCTTTTTTTAAAAATGAACTTTTACATTTTGGAACAGTTTTAGCTGTGCCGAAAGGTTGTAAAAATACAACAGTTCTGCACCAGTTTTTAAAATATTAGTGGGGCCAGAGAGTTGCCTCAATAGGGAAAACATGGGAATCCGTCCTCTCCTTCCACCATATGGTCCCAGGGGATTAAAACTCACTGGCCCTGGTTTTCTTTCTTTTTTTAAAAATGAACTTTTACATTTTGGAACAGTTTTAGCTGTGCCGAAAGGTTGTAAAAATACAACAGTTCTGCACAGCCCCAGCCTTTCCCCCTTGTTCAGTCTCATGTTACTGTGGTGTAGTCCTCAAAGCCAAGGAACCAGCACAGCCCAGTATGGCGAAGTCAGCTGGAAGCGGACTTCAAATCTTATGGTTTTCCTACCCTGGTCCTCACTGTGTTTCAGGACCTCACACTGTGCTTCCTCATCCCATTTTTAGAATGAGGGGCCTACAGTTAGCGTCTGTTGAACTGTCAGCAAACTCCTGACTCAGGCATAGGCACTGTGAGCCCCTGTTCTTCCTTCCTGGATCAGACACGCTGAAGTTTAAAATTTTTTCATTTTATTTATCATTATTGTGTGGGTGGTATGTATGATGTCAGGGCAGAGGGCACAAGCCATGACGACACATGTGTGGAAGCCAGAGTACAACTTTGTGGAGTTGGTTCTCTCCCTCCATCTTTACGTGGGTTCCAGGTATTGAACTCGGGTCGCTAGGCTTATGCTGCAAGTGCTTTTGCTCACTGAGCCATCTTGCAGGCCCCACTAATGTTTTTTGAACCATTACTTTAACCATGAGAAACAGAGCTGGTTGTCCTGTTGCTGACCCTCTGGGGTGGGCACTGTGCTCATCTGGTTGATATTATGATCCCAAGAGAAGCTCAGAAAGGTTAAGAAACTTTTTTAGTGATTGGAGAGATGTCTCAGGGACTAAGAGTGTATACAGCTAT
>NW_008357999.1:548254-548444 GCF_000622305.1 Nannospalax galili | reverse complement strand
AAAGATCCGCCTGTCTCTGCCTCCCAAGTGCTGGGATTAAAGGCATGTGCTGCCACGCCCGGCGAGTGTACCACTCTTGCAGAGCAAAACTCATGGCTTAAAAAAAAAAAAAAATGATCCATTGAGTTTCATCGGGTTTGCTTATAGGAGCTTGAGTTGGGGGTTATTTACAGGAGTGTGGACATCTTGC
>NW_008357999.1:531731-548181 GCF_000622305.1 Nannospalax galili | reverse complement strand
CCCCCCCTCTCTTTTCCCTCTATCTCCTCTGTTGAGATCCTCACCAACCAACTCTGTGTTTAAGACCCATTGCTGGGAGGAGTTGCCCTCATTGCCAGACTCTCAACATTCTGCTTTCTCCTGGGGTGAAATGCACTCTGGTTGTGCTTAGTTGCCCATCTTCCCTGAACCACTCAGAGCTCCTCAAAGGTGGGGTCTGGTTTGACCATCAGTCTCATCCTTGACCTAGAATAGAGCTCCCTTTGCACACATGTGATGAGTATTTTACTTTGGACAAAATGGAATCAAGTTGTTCAAATAATAGTCCTTCAGGGCTAACCTGTTGCTAAGCATTCTATGTATTCTCTAATAACAAGCTCAACTGGTCCTTTTCTTTCTAACATAGAAAGTGAGGCTCAGAGGGATATAGGAAATTTGTGCAAAGTGGTAGGGGAGGAAAAAAATCATTCAAATCCAGCCCACGTGACAGACAGTAGAGCCCATGGCCTTGACCACTGTCTCTGGTGCTACCAGCTGACTTAGGGGAACCTGGAACCTTGCTCTTGGAGCTGTGCATAGCTCATGACTATGGAAGAATGGAGAGCTCCCTTGATCACTGTCTGGAGGTCATATTTGGTGCCATTGGTGCAGATCTGAGTTGGTTCCCTCCTTTGACTGTGTGGGTTTCAAGGATCATACTCAGGTTTTCAGACTTGGTGGCAAGTGCCTTTATCTGCTGAGCCACCTTGCTGACCCTCTTCTGTATTTTGGCAGCATATATACTAAAATAGAGTGATTACGCTGGGCACGGTGGCACACACCTTTGGTCTCAGCATTCAAGAGGCAGAGGCAGGCGGATCTCTGTGAGTTCAAGGCCATCCTGGTCTACATAGTGAGTTCCAGGCTAGCTGGGACTGTAGGGAGACCCTGTCTCAAAAAGACCAAATAAAGAATTGCAAACAAGACAGAGATTTGTGTGACCCCCACACAAGGGTGATATGACATGCAAATTTGTGAAGCAGTCCATATTTTTTAAACATAGCCAAGAGCACATGGTTGGCTAGTCATAGACCCTAGATAATAGCCAGCCTCTTGGCACTTTCCCAGGCAGATGTAATTTCTTACTGTATCCTAAGTACGTATCCTTATTTTTGCAGTCAGTGTAACCCTCACCACTCATCAAAGAAGCTTCTTTTTGCAACATATGGGTACTAATTACAAAGTTGCACGATTGATTAAAATGCAGACATTAAGTGACCACGGTGCCTAGCCCCAGCTGGCACATCTGCAGTGTGACCCCTACACATAAAGCTCAGGGGACAACATGAAAGAGGAGGCAGAAAGTTTGTCAGAGAACAGGACACCCGCTGCTAGATAATACGTTCTAGACGTGACGGGGAAACTGTACCCATGAAGTCGCCACGGTATGGCAGAAAAACATAAAAGCACAGAAATAAATAAAATGGAACTGTTGATAGACTACTACCTCCCAGGTTTGTCAAGGTTGAATAAATTATTGTGTTTGATGTTTAGAAGAAACAGTGTCTGGTACAGTTAACAGTCAAGAAGTTTGAAGTGGAGGGGTGTCGGGGGAGGGAGACTGGAGAGATGGCTCAGTGGTTAAGAGCCCTGGCTGCTCTTGTAGAGGACCCAGGTTCGTTTCTCAGCACTCACTTGGTTGCTAACTGCCATCCTTAACTCTAGTTCCGGGAAATCTGATGATGCCCTCTTCTGGCTTCCATAAGCTTGTGGTGCACCTATGTAGAAGCAAGCAAAACACTCATACACATCATAAACATAAAATTTTTGTAAAGTTTGGGTATTTAGGGGCTGGAGAGATGGTTCAGCGGGAAGAGCACCAGCTGCTATTGTAGAGTACCTGGGTTCAGTTCCCAGAACCCACATGGCAACTAACAACTGTCCATAACTCCAGGTCCAGGGAATCTGACCCCCTCTTCTGACCTCCGTGGACATTGCATGACATGAATGTACCTACGTACATGCAGGCAATACACTCATACACATGAAATAAAAATAATAAGTAAAATATTAAAAAATTAAAATTCCACCAGAAAGTGCTTAGACCTAATTAATGTACACCTTCAAAAAAGTAGCAAGATACAAAAACAGTGTACAAAATCAGGAACTTTTCTATGTACCAATAATGAACTTGCTAAGAAAGAAATCGGGGAAAAGTCCCATTCACAATAGCATAAAAATGTCAAGGACTACATCCAACCATGGAGGTCAAAGACCCCTACAACAAAGCTTTAAAGCATTAAATAAAGACAGTGAAGGCGTCACCAGAAGGTAAAGAGGTCTCTCGTGCTTACAGATTAGCAGAATTCACATTGTAAAAATGGCCATATTACTGAAAGCTATAAATAGATTCAATGCAATCCCCATCAAATTCCAATACCGTGCTTCCCAGAACTGAAAAATTAAATTTAAAATTCATATGGAAACACAAAGGACCCTGAACAGCCAAAGCAGTCCCATGCAGAAGGAACAATTGTTGGAGGTGTCACAAGATGTGATCTCAAATTATACTGCAGAGCCATAGTAATAAAGACAGTACCAATGCAGAAACAGACGTAGGCAGTGTCAATCATTGGAACAGAACAGAGGTCCCAGAAGAAGATCCACACAGCTTCAGTCACCTAATATACTTAATTATATTATATATTATTATATTATATATACTATTATATATTTTTATGTGTAAGAAAGCCACAGCTGGCCTGGAACTATGCCTGGTCCAAAATTATTTTTATTTATTATTTTTATTTATTTTATTTTATATGTATGAGTGTATTGCCTGCATGCATATAAGTGCACCCATGTCATGTAATGCCTGCAGAGTATATTGCCTGCATGTGTGTAAGTGCACCTGTGTCATGCAATGCCCGTGGAGACCACAGAGGGCATTGGATCCCCTGGAAGTGGAGTTACAGATGGTTGTTAGCCATGTTGAGGTAATGTTAGTAGGTGTGCATGTTTTCTGTTAATATCTCCCAGGGACTTCTGGGTAAGATGATACACTGGAGGCTGCCTCCATGTGATCCAGTGTTGTGGAAACTTTTTACCTGGAGAGATATGAACAAATGTCTACCCTCCTCCTTATATTGGGCACCAATGACAAACCAAAGTATGATTCCACTGAAGTTCAACTTGGAGAACCAATAGGTTTATTAGGCTTACTTACCGTGACCCCAAGCAGTGACACCACCAGGAATTCTCACCCCAGCATGGATGATGATTTCACCATCACGTAGATGGAGTCTGCCCTTCCAGTCAGCTTCAGCTCTCAGCTGGACACAGCCCAGCGCCTCAACCGGTAGACTGCCTGGATCAAATTGGCCTGTGGACATGTCTGTGGGTGTTTCTAAATTGCTAACTGATGTAGGAAAGCACAATCCACTGTGGAACCACCCATAGGCAGGTACCCTGGGCTGTAAAAGACAGCTAACTGAGGGGTTGGAGAGATGGTTCAGCAGTTAAAAGTGCGGCTACTCTTGTAGAGGACCTGGGTTTGAATTCCAGCATCCACAAGGTGGCTAACAGCCGTCCAGTTCCAGGGGATCTGACTCCCTCTTCTGGCCTCTATGGACACTGCATGACACAGGTACGCTCACATACATGCAGATATAATATTCAAACACATAATATAAAATAAAATAAATTTAAAAAGAAAAAGCTAGCTGAGCAAGCCAGACAGAGCAAGCTGGTTAGCAGAGAGCGTTCCTCCATGGTCTCTGCTTTGGTTCCTAATTGAGCTCCTACCCTGACTTCCCTTAGTGATGAACTGTTACCTAGTACTCTAAGCCAAGCTTCCTCCTCAAGTTGCTTTTGGTCCTGATGTTTATCACAGCAATAAGAAAAGGAGACCCTTCAGTTACCCTTC
The DNA here is from genome assembly GCF_000622305.1 of Nannospalax galili. NCBI lineage: Eukaryota > Metazoa > Chordata > Mammalia > Rodentia > Spalacidae > Nannospalax > Nannospalax galili. Next base: position 544,298 of record NW_008357999.1, on the reverse strand, counting down.
AATACTCTAGCACTTCCCAAGACCACAAGGCCACGTGCAGTTAGGGCAGAAGTATATACAGATGGCCAGGAGTGCAGGATGGAGTGGCCAGCATCCCAGGTGAGGGTCCAGTGACCCTGCCTAACTTCTTCATCATCACTAGTCAACAAGCCAGACCTTGGGGGGCGGTCTCTGACAAGTAGTCACAGCTGCTCTAATGAAGGCAATGTCTGTGATGCTCAGATGACAGCACTCTATAACACCCAGTGAAGGAGCAGTGTCAGGGTGTATCTTTGAGATAGTATATCTTTTGGGCATATTGAGCCTGGTGTGTTATTGGTAAGTGTCTCTCCTTACAGCTAGTAACATCTTTTGCTTTAAAGTCTACTATCATCTGTTAGCAAAATGAAAATGGCTTTCTTTTGGTCAGATTTGTATAATGTACCTTTTCTATCATTTTCCTATAAATGTTTCTGCATCTTATACATAGGGTATGGCTCTTGTAAGAGCATAGCATTAGGGGGGACTGGAGAGATGGTTCAGCAGTTAAGCACACTGTCTGCACTTGCAGAGGACCCGGGTTTGAGTCCCAGCACCCACATGGAGGCTAACAACTGTCCATAACTCCAGTACCAGGGGATCTGACAGCCTCTTCCTGTCCTCCATGGACATTGCATGACACGGGTACACTTGCATACATGCAGGCACTACACTCATACACAGAAAATAAAAATAAATTTTTTTTTGAAAAAAAGAGCATAATGTTGGATTTTCTGTTAATTAGACTATCTAGTCTATTTGCACATGTGGTTTAATTATTGATATATCTGGGTTTAAGCCAAGCATCTGTTTGTTTTCTGTTTGCTGAACTACTTCCTTTTGCACAGATCCTTTTCTTGTTTTTCATGTGGTGAATATTCATGTCTCTAGTCAATAGCTGTGCATCGTTCACTCCTCCTCTAGCGGTTTCCATGGAAAACATGGCAGGCATCCTGGTCCAAATATTAATTGCTGTTTTTATTGCCTTCTAGTCGATTTAAAGAATGTATAACATTAATTCCCTATATCTTCACCTTCCTAGTTCAAGCCCATGTTTTATTTATTTACTTTTATTATGTGTTCATCTGTGTGCATGTATGTACATGTAGTGTGGGGGTTGGGAGCACACGTGTGCTACTCTGTGTAGTGGAAGTCAGAGGGCAACTTTCAGGAGTCAGTTCTCTCTTTTGACCTCGTTGAGGCAGGTCTCTCTTGTTTCTTCTGGGCTGCGTACTTCAGGGTAGCTGGCCCACAGGCTTCTGGATGTTTCTCCTGCCTCTGCCTCCCATCTCACCATAGGAATGCTGGGATTACAGATGGGTGCCAGACTTCCAGCTTTTTCGCATGGGTTCTGGGAATGGAACTCAGGTTGTTGGGTTTATGCGACAAGTGTTTGGCCCAATGAACTGTCTTCCAACATATATGTTAAATGGCTATATTAGAGTATATTTTACTTTTAAAATTCACATTTCTCAAGTGTAAAAGTCAATGATTTTAAATACATTTTGCCATGTAGAATTACCACTATAAACTAGTGTACAGCATTTTATGGAGGGCATCTCCCTTTATAATTTCTCTGAGATCCCGTTCCTAGCTCCAGGGAACCGCCAGTCTGTTTTCTACCTCTATTTACTTGCATTTTCTCGACATTTCATATAAATGGACTTAGAGCATGCAGCCCCTTTCATTTAACATGTTTTTTAGGTTTATCTGTGATGTCATAACATGATAGTTCAGTGTGTGTGTATGTATAGGTGTATGTGTATACGAGATGTATGCATGCATGCATATGTGCATGGGGGAGTATAATAACATGATAGTTTTGTGTGTGTGTGTGTGTGTGTGTGTGTGTGTGTGCGCACAGATGCCCACAGGGGCCAAAAGAGGGCATTGCATCCCCTGGAGCTGGACTTGCAGGTTGCTGTGAGCCAACTGACTTGGGTGCTGGGAACAAACTGAACTTGGGTCCTCTGGAAGAGCAGCAAGTGCTTTTAGCCACAAGTCATCTCTCCAGCCCCCGTCTTTTTTCAAGAAATAAAACAAAACTATTTTTATTATTAATTTCTAAAGTTAGCAAACAATGTAGTTTTCATTACGGAATTTTCATGAATGCATGCCACTATACTCTGCCCTCTCTGACCCTTCCACATCCCCTCTCACTGACTTCCTTCCTCACCAGAGACAGTCTTTCTGCTTTCATGTCACATGTATCCCATCCCCTGTCTTCTCTTTGCTCCCCATCTGAACATCTCATCTTCCCCTCCCATGGTCCCCCCCCGTCACTTAAATATAAAACATTTAGTATGTGCCTTGAATCTGACTTCTTCGTTAACATAAAGATTGCTAGTTCCATTCATTTTCCTGAAAATGCCATGATTCCATTTTTGTTTATGTCTGAAAAATTAGCATTGTGTGTTACTACATTCTGCTTGCCCATTCATAGGCTGATGGGCATCTAGGTTGGTTCCATTTCTTAGCTTTTGTGAACAGTGAAGAAATAAATGGTAACCTGCAGATATCACCGATGTTCTGATTTAAGAGTTCTTTCTGTAGACACCCAAGAGTGGTACAGTGGCGTCATATGGCAGTCCTAGATTTAGTTTTTAAGGAATTGCCACACTGATTCCACACTGACTGCATGACTTTACACTCCCTGAGCAGTTTTAAGGATCCTTTTCTCCCATATCCTTGTCATTTGTTTCCTTGATAATAAACAATCTGACAGGTGAGTCAGAACTCAAAGGAGTTTTAATTCGCATTCCCCCAATGGCTAAGGATGTTGAACATTTTTTCAAATGTTCATTGGCCATTTGTATTTTTTTTTCTTTTGAGATCTGTCTATTCGGCTCTTCAGCCCATTTATTGATTGGATTGTTTCGTGAGGTTTGGGGAATTTAATTTTTGCAGTTCTTTGTATATTCAAGATATTAATCTTCTGTTGAAGATATAGTTGACAATTTTTCCCATCCATTAGGCTATTTCTGACCATCATTTCTTGCTTATGTGGAAGCTTTTGAAGTTCATGCAATCTCATCTATCTGTCCTTGGGATTATTTCATATACCATTTAGAGTCCCTTTCAAGATCTTCCCCCCCCCCATTCCTATGTATTGAAGTGTTTTCCTTATGTTTTGTTTTATCAGTTTCAAAGTTTCTTGTTATATGTTTAGGTTTTTACCCTTTTGAGTTAATTTTTGTGCAAGTTAAAGATAAGGATCTGGTGCTGTTCATCTGCATGCGATCGGCAGTCTTCCTGGTGTCATCTGTTGAAGAGGTTGTCTTTTTGCCAATGTGTGGTTTTGATCCCTTTGTTAAAACTTAGGTGGCTTGAAAGATGGCTCAGTGGTTAAAAGCACTGGCTGCTTTTGCAGTGGACCCAGGTTCAAGTCCCAGCATGCACTAACAGCCAAAGTAGATCCAGAGACAAACAATAGAATTAAGAATGGATCCACAATCATGGCTGATTTTGTTTTTCTTTTGAGAGAGGGTCTCAATATGGAACTCAAGCTGGCCTGGAACTCATGATTCTCCTGCCTTAGTTTCCTCAGTGTTGAAACTACAGGTGTACACCACAGTGCCCAACTATAGTGAGAGATTTTTCACACCCCTATGCATCAGGATGGTATTTTTAGGGAATAATTTCCCTCGGTGATGTAGTCTATGGGTGTGTATATGAGAGGCCAAATTTAATCCTCGGTCTTCAGTGGGCTTTTGTGGCTCTGATGACTTGGGTGGGGGTGTGTGAAATGAGATTGGGGGAACTGGGCTGCTGGCAAAGGAAGGAAGGGATGGTGTGGTCCACAGTCACTATCCCTAATGGGTCCCTGGGCTCGCTGTTCACCGTCTGCCAGGGGCTCTACTGACTGACTCCTGAAAAATCACAGTGATGGGTCCTGAGAGCTGTAAGAAAAGCTTCTCTTCAGCAGCAAGAGAGGCCAGATGGCAGTGGTCAGACAATCTGGGCTCCAGAGTCCTCAGGAGTGCCACTCAAGCAGATGAAACTCTCCTATTTTTAAATAAATCCAGAGTTAGCTCTTTCTGTATTTCTCCCTACTCAGCAGTTTCTGGTATTTTTCTATTAAGAAGCAGATTCTTTTGGCCAACCTGAATCAGTCATGTCCTGGGGTTAAGTGCCTTCCTCCTCTGCTTCCTGTAGTCTTACTGATGGAAACCTGCAGCTGACTTCTCAGTTTGTGTTTCCTCAGTGGCAAGACGCATTGCAAGGGGGGATGAGGGGGCTGAGTCCGGATTTGGAAGCACATCTTCCTGGGATCCAAAATAGGGGCCTCTTTATTGTGGTGCTTGACAGATGACGTCTTTCCCCGGCCCTGTCCATAAAACGCACACGAAGTGAGCAACTCGGAGGATGAAGAGAGCAGGAACTCCAGTCTGCCAACAGAGCAATCGATGGCAAAGGCTATGCTTTTAACTCGCTGTCAAAAATGGGAAAATTCTGGGAAGTAAACTCAACAGTTCCCCGAGATGAGATGGTGTCTCACAGCCTCTCCAGGGTGCCCAGCATGATCCTCAGCATTGAAGGTTTTCAATACATTTGTTAAATCAGTATTCCACAAGGGCCTCTGTCCTGTCACACACGTCGAAGATTCAGAAACCAGTTTCATAGTTCTTATGCATAGGTATTACCACACATATGTGTGTGCATGGGTCTGTGTGTGCAGGTACGTGTGTGTGTGATTGTCCACACATGTGTGCAAGTGGAGGCTGAAAGACAGCCTCAGCTGTCATTTCTTAGGTACTGTCTATCTTGTTATCTGAGACAGTGTCTCTCACTGGTCTGGAATTTACCAAGTAGGCTAGGTTGGCTGGCCAGCAAATGTAGGGACCTGCCTTCTCAGTGCTGGGATTGTGAGTGTGTGCCACCATGCCTGGCCTTTCAGGATTATGTGTGTGTGCATCCACCTGGGGAGGCTAGAGGCATGGGATCCTTCAGATCTGTTGTTATAGGTGTCTGTGAGCCATCCATCGTAGCTGCTGGGAACTGAACTCGGATCGCCTGGAAGAGCAGTATGCCCTCTTTTTTGTTCGTTTGTTTCTTTGTTTTAGACAGGTCTCCCTGTATCCCCGGCTGCCCTGGAACTTACTATGTTCACCAGGCTGGCCTTGACTTCACAGCAATCTGCCTGCCTCTGCCTCCCAGGTGCTGGGATTAAAAGCACACTTTTCCATACCCAGCACTATACTGTGCTTCACCACTATGCCACTTCTCCAGCCCATGCCTGACTTTTTATGTAGATTCTGGAGATCAAACTCAGGTCTTCATGCTTGTAAGGCAAGCTGCCTCCCAGGTGCTGGGATTAAAAGCACACTTTTCCATACCCAGCACTATATTGTGCTTCACCACTATGCCACTTCTCCAGCCCATGCCTGACTTTTTGATGTAGATTCTGGAGATCAAACTCAGGTCTTCATGCTTGTAAGGCAAGTGTATTAGTGATTAAGCCATCTCCCTGGCCTGTGAAGTTTTTGTTTTTTATTTTTGAAGGTTGTAGAACATTTTCTTTGTCTTCATCAGGAACCTTATTCACTATGGCTGTATAAATCCCTAGTTAATGACAGCTCATGCTTTGAAATTACATAGTGTGTTGGCTTCCTGCTCTGCTGTGACAAATGGCCACAGACATGGTGGATTACAACAGTACAGCTTTGGCTGATGGCGCTGGAGGCTGGAAAGGAAGATGCTAGCTGGGATAAGCTCCCCTCCAGGGGCTCTGGGGATGGATCTTCTTGCTGCTTCCAGTTTCTGGTGTCTGCGTCACTTGCCTCTCTGTCTCTGCTGCTGCCTTGGCTTCTCTTCAGTGTGTGGATGAGTTGGCATCCCTCCACCGTCCTCTTATAAGGACAATTGTGATTGCATTTAGGGCTGTCACAGAAAATACCACAGGGGCCTTGTCTTAGTGACTTTTCTGTTGCTGTGATAAAACACTGTGACCAAAGGACCTTATATAAAAGGAAGAGTTTATTGGAGTTTACGGATTCAGGGGAATAAGAGTCTGTCATGGCGAGGAGGCATGGTGGCAGGAGGTGGCCGGGGCAGGGTCAGAAACCAGAGGCTCACATCTTCAAGCAGGCACAAGAAACAGAGAGGGACTGGAGATCCTTCAAGGCTTATGAACTCTCTAAGCCTGCCCCCAGTGATGTGCTTCCTCCGGCTTGGCCACATCTTCTAAGACCTCTCAAAACAGCACCACCAACTGGCGACAAAATGTCCGAATACTTGTAGCCTATGGGGGACATTCTCATTCAAATCACCACAGGGTTCAAGCCATGGAAATTTATTGTCCCAGAGTTCTGAAGGCATATTCTTTCTTTTTTAAAAATTACTTTATTTTATGTGTATGAGTGTATTGCTTACATGTATGTAAGTGCACCATGTCACACATACCTGTAGAGGTCAGAAAAGGGCTTTGGATCCCCTGGAACTGGAGTTACGGATGGTCATTAGCCTCCACGTGGGTGCTGGAAATTGAACCCGGGTCCTCTGCAAGAGCATCCAGTGCTCTTAATGGCCGAGTCATCTCTCCAGCCCCATGAGGCATTTTCTTACTTGAAAGTTGATGTGGGAAGGGCCAGCCATTGTGGGTAGCACCACTCCTGGGCAGGTGGTTCCAGGTTATATAAGAAAGCAGGTTAAGCTTGCTTAAGGGGGAACAAGCAGTTCCTCTGTGGTCTCTGCTTCAGCTCCTGCCTCCAGGTTCCTGCCTTGAGTTCCTGCCTTGGCTTCCCTCAAAGATCAACTGTGGCTGGGACATGTAAGCCAAGTAAACCCTTTCCTCCCCAAGTTTGTTTTAGTCAGACTGTTTTATCACAGCAATAGAAAGAAAAGTAGGACAGAACAGATTGCAGGCAGGAGAGCTAATTTGGGGACGTGGTCCTTCTTCAACCAATACAGGTAGGAAACAGGAAGGACAAAAATGATGGGGCAAGTGACAGATTCCTAAGTACCACTTACCATGAAGGAAGAGCTTGGCCAGACTTCTTCCTCCAACGAGCAACTTTTTGTGCTGAAATCTAGCACTAGCATCTTGAGGCCCCAAGAATTCTCCTTGGACTTTGAAATTGCAGCCTGTTCTTGTTTTCTGGAAAGTGATCCTCTGGGTCAGTGAAGCCAACTCTAGCTCCTGATTTTCCTTCCACATCTCTGGAAGCTTCCCAAGAGCTTTTCTGGCTCCTGTTACACTGTATTTTCAGAAATAGAGGTGGAAAAACAGAGGCCTAGTGTGCTGGATAGCTTTAGTGTCAACTTGACACACCTGGGTTGAGGGAGCCTCAATCGGGGAATTGCCTCTATTGGACTGGCCTGTGACCATGTCTGAAGGGCATCTTCTTGATGAGTGATGTGGGAGGGCCCAGCTCACTGTGGGTGGTGCCACCCCTGGGCAGATGGGCCTATGTTGCATAAGAAAGCAGGCTGAGCAGGAGCCGAGGGAGCATGCCTGTAAGCAGCGTTCCTCCATGGCCTGTGCTCCAGCTCCTGCCTCCAGGTTCCTGCCCTGAGTTCCTACCTTGGGCTCCCTAATGAACTGCATGTGGCCTGGGAGATGTGAGACAAATAAACCCTTTCCTCCCCAAGTTGGTACTGGTCAGAGTGTTTTGTCACAGCAATGAAGAACAAACTAAGACACCTAGAGAGCTAAGTGATTAGTCCAGGGTGACCTGAGACACAGGGGGCCCACAGGGACTTGTGCTGATTAGTTTTAATTGTCAATTTGAGGCAACCTAGAAGTGTCCTGGAAGAGAATCTCAATCGAAGAATTTCCTAGAATCAGCCCACAGGCATGTCTATGGGGGATGGTCTTGATTGTTAATTGATATAGGAAGGCCCAGCTTACTGTGGGTGGTGCCATTCCCTAGGCAGGTACTCCTGAACTACAGTTGAGCTGAGAGTAACCTGCCTGTTAGCAGGCAGGCAGCAACCCCCATTGTTCTGTTGTAACGGCCCCAAATGGAGTCCCCCAAATTGTAACAGCCAAAGAAACTTCATTTTCTTCATTTTGTATAAAGCAGACACTTTAAACTTCAAAAGCTAGAAAAACGGCCAGTTTCAAGGTCAAGTCTGAACTTAGCTGCTTCCCCTTAGAAGAGTGCTTTCTTTGGAGTAGCTGACCTTGGTCACCTCCCAGACACTGCAGCTGTGCTTCTAGCCTAGCCAAGAAGTCTAAATAACAATAGTAATCAGAAAGTTCCTTACTGTCAAGGTCCCTATTCATCTGTTAAGAGAAGGACTAACACAAGCTTGTTCTGGCTTCTGTAGTTTGCTTATCTGCTAACATGGGCATCCTGACCCTACTCAGGACCACCTGGCATTACTCACGTGTGAGGAAATTCCTATGCTGTTTGTGGTTTTTGCCTTTATAAGCTAGTTTCAACCCTCCCCTAGATGCCATGGGTCCTGAATCTGACTAAGGGACCATGGACAGCTATAACCCTAATAAATTTGACCAATTAAAATTTGAATTTGGTCTGGTGGTCTTTTCCCAGTGATTCAAACTCTGTAACACTGCCACACTTCTTTGGCTGTGAACTGAGTTCCTTGGTCAGAGGTAAAGCTGTGTGGACTGGCAAGCCAGCCTGTCTTCAAGTCCCTGCCTTGATTTACCTCAGTGATGGACTGTAATCTGAAATTTTAAACTGAAATAAACCCTTTATTCCCCTAAAGTTGCTTTTGGTCAGGGTGTTTTATCATAGAAACATGAATTAAACTAGAATTCAGGATATGGCACGAATGTCCCAGCACCTTAGCAACATGTGTGCAGTCTCTCTGATGGACACAGCTCCTTGCATGTTTGACTCTAAGTAAAACAGAACTCCAACCCAGGCTTTCTAGAACTACTTGTTCTTTCTAGCAACTATTTAGTTAAGGACTTTATCTCCCCCTCCCCTGACCTCATAGTATGGCTGTCCCATACTATAGCTCCTTTGGGGAGTTTTACTCTGACAATCTTGATTTTTAGGCACAGGCCTCACTTATTGTCAAACATCTACTGGCACAAACCGCTGCTTTGTGCCTGACTTGCTCCCAAGAACACCCTGGGAGAGCCCATGCTTTCAGCTTCTGTGGTACCCGGGCCTGCAGAAACACCTCCTGTTTAATTGGAAGCAGAGGTTCAGATCCACTGGCTTTGAAACAGTGGCTCAGGGCTTAAAACAAGAAAAGCTTCTGACCATCAGGCAGTGGGTCTTCATCAAACAGAACCATCTCTACTTGGCTTTCAGGGGATGCCTTTGGGTGAGGAACATCTTAAGTTGGAATTTTTCAAGTTTTTATATGAGGCTCCATGCTGGGACCATAATAGCCCATACCTACTAAGCCATTGCTCCATGCTGGCCGTTCTAAGCACTCTTTGAATTTCATCCTGTTTCTACTTGGCAATATCCGACAAGGAGAAGAATGTTCATCCTGCTCACATTATGGAAAGTGTGGACTTTTCCTGGTACTACGGAATTTGAAACCACTGGGGAAAAAACCCACCAGACCCAATTCAAATTTTAATTGGTCAAATTTATTAGGGCTGTAGCCTTCCGTGGTCCCTTGGATTCAGGACCCACGGCCCTGGGCGGGGGGAGGAGCTGAAACTAGTTTATAAAGGCAAAAACCACAAACACCATAGGAATTTCCTCACAGATGAGTAATGTCAGGTGGTCCTGAGTAGGGTCAGGATGGACGGCCTAAGTTAGCAGATAACCAAACTACAGAAGCCACACAAGCTTTTATTAGTCTTTCTCTTAACAGATGTACAGAGCCCTTGACAGTAAGGAACTTTCTGATTACTATTGTTATTTAGACTTCTTGGCTAGGCTAGAAGCACAGCTGCAGTGTCTGGGAGGAGACCAAGGTCAGCTACTCCAAAGAAAGCACTCTTCTAAGGGGAAGCAGCCAAGTTCAGACTTGACCTTGAGGCTGGCTGTTTTTCTAGTTTTTGAAGTTTAAAGTGTCTGCTTTATACAAAATGAATAAAATGAAGTTTCTTTGGCAGTTACAATTTGGGGGACTCCATTTGGGGCCGTTACACTAGGGGGAGGTGAACAAATAGGGCACCAACAACTGACCAAAGAAATGATTCTACTACACAAGTCTAGCTTAATGAACTGATGAGTTTATTGGGGTTACCTAAAGAAGTATGGGTGAGGGGTTACTTACAGGAGCATGGGTGATTCAAAGACAGCTGTATCATGGAGAAGCCCACTCCAGCATGGGTGACAACTCATGAAAGCTCCTCCCTGGTGCTCTTAGCACAGCCAGCAGGAGGCTTTGCTGGTTGAAGAGTCTTTTCTCCTAAGCATACTTCCTGCTTATAGAACCTTGGGGGGTGAATATTATAAATTTCAGGAACTTCCTGAGACTTATGAGTTGGTGATTCCTGAGTCTTGTAGGTGTTGCTTATTCCCTGAGTCTTAAGGAGACTTCCTTCAGGATGGAATGCTTCAATTTGGAGGAAATTGCTTCAGAATATAATCTTGGTCATCAAACACTTGACTTGCCCAAGCTGACCCAGTGGGGAAGTAGGAAAGAACCTAAATCCAAATGGCTGACTCAAAACTCCCATTCCTAATGTTCTTCTAGGGTCAAAGATAACAGGGAACTGCTTATCAAACCACAGGTACGGCAACACACTCCACTTGAGATCTCAGGGAAATCCTGCTGTAGCCATTGACAATGGTCTAGATCTGATGTCAGGAGAGACTTGCTGCCTAAGGGGGTTTGGAGACATGGGGAGGAGTCGAGTCCAGAAGCCTTGCAGTGGCCAGTACTACCTTCTGAATCTTGCCCTGCATGCTGTCATCATCATCTTCTGCAGCGGGCCCCCTCTGGGGTGGAGCAGCTCTCGGAAGATGGTGTTTCCCCAGGATTCTCCAATCTGCTTTGCTTGGGCTTTCCTTCCTCCCTCCTCAGTCTCAGCTCTTACCCTGAGTTAGGTGCCGATAGATGGCTGCACAATGCCACCATGGAGCCATTTATACCTTCCTGGCTATATCAGTGCCCTTTCAAGTCCCTCTCAGAGTGACCCAGGCTTTCCTCTCTGGAGCAGGAATTGCTGTCATTTTACGCCTGTCTCTGCAGTTGGGTTGTCTCCTATCACACCATAAGGTCCGTGAGGACAAGACAGTCTTGATTTTTTTTTCTCACTGTATTTCCCTAGCCTTCATCACACTGCCTTGCCAGAGAGTTCCTGTTACATTTCAGAGCGCTGAGTACGGAACAGGAGACTAGGAAAGAGACCAAGTCTGGCCTTAACAGATGAGGCTGTGTTTATTAGCACAGCGAGGGACAGCAACCTTCCCTCGGGATGGAGGCTGTGCACAGAGTGGAGGGAGGCTCAGGGTTTTATAGGGTCTCTGGGAAGGCAGCTGCAGGGGGAGATTTGTTCCCACCTGCCAGGGGGAAGTTTGCTCCTGATATAGAACTCGATGCTCTTAGGGTAGGTGTTGGGAGACCAGATGCTCTGTGGTCAGGCAGCCCGTCGCGGGCCAGTCTCCTTCAATTCCCATTCCAAGATACTTTTTTCTTTTTTTTTTTTTTTCTGAGTGAGTTAATGGTCTAGCCGCTTAGTGGTTTCCCCACTAGACTATCAGCTCCTTGCAAGAAATATGCGGTGTGTTCAGATTGGATGGTTGATTTTTTTTTTTTTTTTTTTGAGACAGGGTCTCCCTGTAGCTCTAGATGGCCCGGAACTCACTATGTAGCCCTAGTTGGCCTTGAACTCACAGAGATCCACCTGCCTCTGCCTCCTGAGTGCTGGGACTACAGGTTTGTGCCACCACACCCTGGCAGATGATTGATTTTAATAGAGATGCAGCTTACAAAGATGGAGGCGAAACGGAAAGAAAATTTTGAAGATTGTGGGAGGACAGGGGCATTAGAGCCCTGGGTTGGAGCAGTCCTGGGACAGGGAAGCTACCAGATCTGCATAATGATAAAACCAGTTGACGTCCCAAAGTGGATAGGGGTGGATGGGGGAAATGTCCCGCGGTTCCATCTGAAGATGAAGGGCTACAGGCAATAAGTGCATGCTGAGGAGAATCATTTTTGTCTAGGGACTGGCTCCCTGTGAGGTTACCTAATCCCAGATGATCAGCCCTAAACACAGGTACATATGAGCACCACTAGGTGGACTCAGGGCATTATATATAAACGTGTATATTCATAAATGTTTGTATGTATATATAACAGTAATAAAGATAAGAAATTGAGGGGGGCATGGGAGGAGTTAGTGGGGGACTGGGAGAGATGGAAATAATACAAAGACAATAACTTATGTACGAAATCTCAAAATTAAAAAAATTTTAAAAGTGCATTTGGAAAACAGACTTAATAAAAACACAACAGAAAAAAGCAGAATGAATGCCCACCATCACCCACCCCTGGCCTGATGCACCTCTCATTGGCTGCACCCACAGAGCAGCTAACAGGCAAGGGATCTATGGACAGTGTCTGCTTGGGCCTATCTCTCTCTCTCTCTCTCTCTCTCTCTCTCTCTCTCTCTCTCTCTCTCTGTGTGTGTGTGTGTGTGTGTGTGTGTGTGTGTGTGTG
>NW_008357999.1:522409-531467 GCF_000622305.1 Nannospalax galili | reverse complement strand
AGAGGGATCTATGGACAGTGTGCGCTTGGGCCTATCTCTCTCTCTCTCTCTCTCTCTCTCTCTCTCTCTCTCTCTCTCTCTCTGTGTGTGTGTGTGTGTGTGTGTGTGTGTGTATGTATGCATGTGGAAGCCACAGGTCCACCTCGGGTGTCTTTCCTTAGCAACTGTCCACTTTGTTCTTTGTTTTTTGAGACAGTCTCTACACCAATTAGCTAGCTAGCTCCAGAGTACACCTGTATCAGCCTCCCTGGTGATGGGGTTACAAATGTGGGCTGCCACGTCTGGATTTTAATGTGGGTGCTTGGGATTGAACTCAGATCCTCATTCTGGGTGGCAAGCACATTACTGACTGAGCTCTCTCCTCAGGCCCTTGGGTCTGCCTCTGTGGAGTGTGTCACCAGCATTGTGTGTTAAAGGGCAGACTGAAGGAACACATGGTCTTTGGATGATGGGTGATGTGCTCCCGTTCCAGAGAACTTCAGGAGAGGATGGAGCAGATGGTTGCTGGTCTCCAGGGGATGACAGTGCCTGGAATCTGTGAGATGTCTCTTGTATCAGCCTTTTCTGCTGGCCCAGCTCTGCATTAGTGTGTGTTTGGAACCAGCAGCAGCAATGGCAATGTTGCAGGGAGATTCTTTGAGTGAGGGCTCTGTAGAGGACAGAGAATGGTGATCAGATAAAGCCCAGCTTTGGGTCCATCCCCATCGGAGGGTACCCTTGGGGGGCCCCAGACAGGCAGCAGAGCCTAGTAAAGAGGGATGTGGGGCCTGCCCTGCAGCTAGGCTGCCTGGGTGCACATATTAGGTCTTGCCTTGACTTTCTTATCTGTGAAATGGGAACATGGATATGTGGGGATAAAATGAACTAACATACTCTACACACTTCCACGCCAGGCTTGTGGTTGGGAGACCACACTTGCCTATAAGTTTGGGACAGCCCCAAGGTCTGTCTGTGGTCCCAGCATAATTATTACAGGTGATACCTCACTCTCAATTGGGTCTGGTCTGGAGTTAGCTTCTAGGCTCTTCTACACAGTGAGCTTTTATGATTGTTGAGTATTTGGACAAGCTACTGTTGTATGTCGTCTTAGCCCTGGGATAGGGATGGCACTACCACATGCTCTGGTGTTGACTTGCACTGATGGGTGATAAGGAACGGTTGGGTCTCCACTTGCTGATGCTGTTCCCGTTTTTCAGGAGAGGGAGTGTAGGACGTGGATGAATCCCCTAACACCCTCAGCCTCCAGTTTATGCGCTGGTGAGTCTCTAAAGCAAATGTAACACAAACAACAAGATGCCTGAGGCCCCAGAGTTCCTGAGAGGAGGCTGTGCCCACATCCCATCGTCCACTGCTTATCTGGCCTCTGTACTCTGTGCTGTGTGTTATCAGGAGGATAGTTTGGGCAACCATTTCCCAGGGGAACCTCAAACCAGGTCAGACCTATTTGCTGTGAGCAAAGGGTAGAGACTTAACCCAGATTTCTGTGGGCCCGTGGGAGCTGTTGGTAGTTTGAAGCCTACTTGGTATATAATCTCTTTTCTAGCAGCTTCTTGTCTGAATGGGAGACAGGGTTTTGGGGAGAGAGGGTTTCAAGCTTCCCAAGAGATGTTGTGTTTTCTGTCTCTTTCCTTTCCTATCCTTTCCCCTCTTCCCTCTCTCCTCTCTCTTCTCTCATCTCTCTCATTTCTTGTCGTCCAAATAACCAGTGTTGACCCAACTAATGGAAAGGGAAAGCACACAGCTGGGAGAGTGTCTTCTAAGGGCAGGTGTAACCCTCCTGACCCCTTTGTGGAGCGGTACTGTCTGTCCAGAACTCTTTTTAAAGCTGGCCTCTGGACCACTGTATAGAGACAAACCCCAATTTTAATTAAAATGCTGTGACTTTGACCTTGACAAGCCCCTCCAGCTGATCATCAGCAAGCCCCAGAGGTCACAGGGCCACTGGCCAGTCTGTGTGCGCTGATGGAGGACCAGTACTATCAGCTGATCCCGGTGGCCCTGTGTTGCCTTTTCTTTCTGGAGCTCTGTTGCTGCATTTTAAAATGAGAGGGCAGAATCAAAGCTGGCTCTGATGTCCCATGATTGTATTATTCCCTGATTCCTGAGCCAGAGATCTGGTGTGAGCTCGACAGAAAGGGCTATCCAGTACCCACAGTTGCATGGTGATGGGTGGTCAGGGTTGCTGTAGGAGTAGAGAGCTGCCTGTGGCAGGAGGGATTCAGGTGGGGCTGCAGAGCAGGCTGTGGGAAGGCAGAGAGAAGCGTCCAGAGTCAGCTGACTCTGAGGACACGGGTCCACCATGACTTCTCCTGGAAAGGGCTCACCTCTCCTTGCACCCCATCCATATTGGAGATGGGTTTGGCATCACTGACACAGGGAAAGGTCACAGCTCCTCCTAGGAGGCTAGGAAATGCTGCAGGTGTCTCCAACCTTGACCATGTTGTCATTGATAAAGTTCACACAGGATTGAGTTACCAAAAGGAAAAGACAGTTGTAAAAATGCAAAATGATTTTATTGTGTGCATGTACATGTATATGTCTGCATGAGTGCGCATGCTTGTGTATGTGTAAGTGTGTGCATATGTGTGCACATGTGTGCAATGTACATATGGAGACCAGAGGCCAATCTTGGGTGATGCTCCTCAGATACTGTCCACCTTGGTTTTTGAGACAGGGTCTCTGATTGGTCTGGAACTCACTGAGTAGGTTAGGCTGGCTGGCCGGTGAGCCCCAGGGGTCCATTTGTCAATGCCTCCCCAGCACAGGGATTATGAGCATGTCGTACATGCCCAGCTTTTCATGTTGGTATTGAGGATCCAGACTCAGGCTCCCATGGTTATATGGCAATTACTTTACCAACAGCTACCTCCCCAGGCCCCTCATAATGTTACAAGTAAGTGAACACTTGGGTTGGACTGCTTTCTTCGTTATCGTCAGCTGCATGCAGTCAGATGTGGCCTGTGGGCTGGAGGCTGGGCACATTTGCATAATCTAAATAGATCCTCACCTCTCAGAATATGGAGCTATTTTGGGGCCAATGGAATGCTTCAAGCCTTACAAATGAAGTGTGGGTCCAGGCCAAGCCCAGTGCTGGAAAAGGCTTTTGTGAAGATTCTGAAGAACACCAGGAGGAGCTGAGAGAGCAGTTCTGTGTCCAAGTTCAATGCTTACCACAAAACAACAAGACAGGAAGTGCAGAATTCCTGATCCACATTTGTATTTCCTCAGGACTCTGCCCTTCTCCATGCTCGTCTAGCCGTTAGCACTGACCTCAGTTTGACTGGGAGCCTCTTCATACTGGGAACATTTCTTGTTCTCTTCTGGAAGCTTCTAAAACTTTTTTTCTGCTGTGAAAGGTAGCTGTTGGATTTTGAACTGTGGGTCTGTCTTCATGAATTTGTTGATCTCTTTTCATCAGAAGGATCCTGTCCTGAGCTGCTGTTTGCTTTGAACCCTGGACCTCACAGATGTCACACAAGCACTGCTGTATCCCCAGTTCTTTTGTTTTCTTTTTTTCCCTTGAGACAGGGACTTTCTAAGTTGCTCAGGCTGGCCTTGAACTCATTCTGTAGCTGATGAAAGCTTTGAATTTACAAGCCTTCTGTGTAACTGGGGGCACAGGCCTGTACAACCAGGCCCAGCTACACCCTGTTTCTAAGACACTGAAGAAATAGAGAGTATCTCAGTGACTTCATTTGATTGATTCCGCTGTGAAACGGTAATATTTAGCAAGTAATTTAACTGTTAAAGTACACTGTTGAAATAAATCCCACCTGTCTCTTTTTACTCTGTGAGTAGCTGTCAGAAAATGTAAAACCAAGGCTAGGGAGGTGGCTCATTTGGCAAAGTGCTTGCTGTGTAGGCATGAGGGGCTGAGTTTCACCTTCCAGAACACAGGTGAAAAAGCTGGCCATTGTACATGCACTTGTAACCCCGGTGCTGGGGAAGCGGAGACAGGCAGATCTCTGGAGTTTGCTGGCCTGTCAGCCCAGCCTACTTGGCAAACCCCAGAGCCTCTGACTCAAAACACAAGGAGTATACTCAAGGCTGACCTCTGGCATGGGTGCACACACACACACAGACACACACACAGACACACACACAATGTAATATTACATTGTGGTAGGTACTTGTGGCTTATGTTGATAGTTATGTGTCAGTACTGTATCAGATAGCCATTGAAACTTCTAAGGCATCTCTGTTCCTTCTGTGATTCCTTCTAACATTTTATATCTCTAAGACAAGCGCATTTTGAGGACTCCCAGCACTCAGATTTCATTCACACGTCTCATCTCAACTCTACTCAAACATTTATCTTCCTCCTGAGTTTCCAGTCCAAATGATGGTCTATATCTGATGATTGTAGTTGGTTTTATTTTAAAGATTTAATTTAATTTAACCTAAAAATTTATGTGTGTGTACACCACATGTGTGCAGTGCCTGTGGAGGCCAGAAGAGGGCATTGGATTCCCTGGAGTGCAGCTACAGGTGGTTGTGAGCTGCCTGACATGGGAGCTGGGCACTGAACTCAGGTCCTCGACAAGAGCAGTACATGCTTTTAGCTGCTGAGCCACCTCTCCAGCTTCCATTTTAAGGATTTAACGGATTATCCATCCCTGTGAGGGTACGAATTATGCCTTTTGCACGCTCACAGCTGTTTGCTTTTGTACTTCCCCTCCTTCAGGCGTTGGTTCCCTCCCCGACTCGGTTTGGAGCCTTCTGTCTGAGGTGGAGGGGCAGCTCCATGTGGGGTGAGTGTTGACTGTGTGAGCCTTCCCCTCCTCTGTCTGGATCTCTCTTTCCTCTCTTTCTCTCTCTCTCCTCTCTCTCCTCTCTTGTCTCTCCCTACCTCTCTCTACTTTGTTTCTCTCTCTCTCCTTCCTCTCTCTCCTCTCTCTCCTCTCTCTTTTCTCTTCCCCTCTGTCTTTCTCTCCTCCCTCTCTCTCTCCTATATCTCTTCTCTCCTCTCTCTTCTCTCTTCTCTCTCTCCTCTCTCTCCCATCTCTCTCTCTTCTCTCTGTCCTCTCTCCTCCCTCCTCTCTCTCTCCTCCCTGTCTCTCCTGTCTCTTCTCTCCCCCCTCTTTCTCTCTCCTCCCTCCTCTCTCACCTCTCTTCCCCTCCTCTCTCTTTTCTCTCTCCCCCTCTCCTCTCTCTCCTCCCTCCTCTCTCTCCCCTCTGTCTCCTCTGTCTCTCTCTCTCTTCTCTCCCTCCTCTCTCTCTCCTGTCTCTCTCCTCTCTGTCTTCTCTCTCCTCCCTCCTCTCTTTCTCCTCAATGTCTCGCCTCCCTCTCTGCCCTCTCTCTCCTCCCCCTCTCTCCTCTCTCCTCCCTCTCTCTCTCCTCCTTCCTCTCCCCTCTGTCTCCTCTGTCTCTCTCTCTTCTCTCCTGTTTCTCTCCTCTCTCTCTGTCCTGTCTCTCCTCTTTCTCCTCCATCCTCTCTCTCTCCTCCCTGTCTCTCCTCTCTCCTGTCTCTTCTCTCCTCCCCCTCTCTCTCCTCTCTCACCTGTCTCTCCTCTCTCTCTTTCTCTCTCTCCTCCCTCCTCTCTCACCTCTCTCCCCCTCCTCTCTCTCCTCCCTCTGTCTCCTCTCTCTCCTCCCTCTGTCTCCTCTCTCTCCTCCCTCCTCTCTTTCCCCTCTGTCTTCTCTCTCTCTGTCTCTGTCTCTGTCTCTCTCTCTCTCTCTCTCTCTCTCTCTCTCTCTCTCTCTCTCTCTCCACTGTCTATACCTAGGAATGGGGCAGAAGATTGGGCTGTATGGTCGCTAGGTGCTGTGGTTGGGATGGGAGATTTTAGGTCATTGGGGGTGTGGTCTAGAGGGGAATTGTGGAATCCTGCCCTCCTCCTCTTTCTCTCTTTCACATCTGGCCTTGAAGAGAATGAGCCCCTTTGTGTGCTCCCGCCAGGATGAGCTGTTCCACCTCAGGCCCAAAGCAGCCAGGCCAACTGGTCATGGACTGAAGCCTGTAATCCAAAATAAACCTTTCTTCTTCTTAGGTTCATTTATCTCAGCTGTTTGTTACAGTAATGGATAGCTGACTAACACATTGGATTTGCCAGTAGCTTATCTCCTGGCTGTGAGGCTCCCACTGCAGGGAACTGTGGATGCTTCCAGGGCATGCCCTGGAAAAGCTGCTTCCTTCTTCTCTGCACAGGGAAGGGAGGCAGGTGGGTCTGAGGCTCTGCTGTTCTAAATAGGGTACCTGCTCACCCACCACAGCCCCGCCCCATTCCACTCACCAACCAAACTGGGGCTTACCACACAGAAAACTGCCCCTGCCCTCATTACCAGCTTCACCCAAACATATCTTAGACTTTCCTCCCTTCTTTGTGCTGTCCCTCACTCTCTCTCCTCTTTGCTGTTTCAGAAACTTTCCAAACATCTTGGTTTGCCAATGGTACTCATTTTTGTATCTCAGAGTTCTGCAAATTCTTTTCTTAAGAAAACATTTGCTGTTTGTTTCCTAGGGTTCAGGGACATGCACTTGCTGGGCGGGAAAGAGTAAGCACATGTTTTTAATCTATCATCTTGGGTCGGTTTTTCACAAAGAAATTCTAACTTTCTGAATGATCTTAACTTCCTACATCTTCTTTTACCACTTACAGCCCTTGTCAACATAACCTCTCTGGAGGTATGAGGGGTTGAATGTGAAATGTCCCCACAGGAGGCATGAACACTTGGCCATATGCTGGTGGTACAATGTTGGGAGGTGTTAGAATCATTGGGATGTGGTATAGCTGAAGGAAGAGGGTTCCTAGGGGAGAGCCTTCGAGGTCCCAGGAGGTGACCACACATTCTCTTTGGTGACCCTCCATCTCAGCTTCCTGTCCTGCCAGAGCTGGGTGTGACAGCCTAGGGATTTGGCTGCCAATTGCACAGGGAGCCATCTTGAACACACCTTTGGTCTGAAGGCCTCTGTCCCCTGAATGCATATGTTGACATAGTCTCTGGGTGATTATATTAAAAGATGGGACTTTTAGGAAGTGATGACATGGAATTGGCACCCTTCTAAGGGAGACCCCAGGTGGGAAGGTGTAGCCTGGAAAGCACTTATTCTTCCAAAAAGCTTGAGCTATGGGAAGAAGGGTGGAGCCTAGTCTCTGGCAGGGTTAGCCTGGCAGCGAGATTGGAAGGGAAAAAGTAAGTGTGTGTGACGAATGGCAGGGGTGTCCTGCAAGCGTGGAAGCGAGCTGGGGCATTTACAGACTTGGGGTGAGACCTTGGGCCCGCGGGGTCTAATGGAGACTGTGGGTGGGGTAAGAAAGCTAACAGCTGTGGTGTGGTTTCTTTGTAAATCATTCCCTCCCTACCATAAAGGCCCATGCAATACCCAAACTAAAAATGTCTTATGTTAGTCTGTGAGCCTTGGAGCCTTGGGAGGTAGCACGTGTGCCCAGCCTCCCAAGAACGGAAAAGGGAAGAAAATTTAGTGCAAAAGATGGTCAGCGCTAGTTGTCAACGTCACAGAACCTAGAATCACCTGGAGAGAGACCCTCATTTGAGGAATTGTTTAGACCAGCTCGGCCTGTGGGCATGTCTGTGAGGGGTTGTCTCTGTTGTTAAATGACACTGGAAGACTCAGCCTACTGTGGGCAGTACCATTCCCTGGACAGGGCCCTGAACTGCATGGGACAACAGAAATCCAGATGCACCTAAGAAACAAACAGGCAGCATGGGTGCACGAATCTCTCCCAGCTGTGACTTTTGGCTGTGGCCGTGGTGCGACTAGTGGCTTTGCGTTCTCCTTCACTTGCTGTAACTTCCTCTCAGTAATGAACTGTGGCCTAGAATTGTAAGATGAATAAACCCTTTCCTCCCTAACTTGCTTTTGGTCATGGTATTTTTTATCATACCCCCTCCCACCAGACCTCATGCATTCTGCCATACATGCTACGACCTATCAAGTCAAGTATGTGTCCCCAGATGTCCCTTGGAGTGCGTTCATCCACTGGAGTCCAGTCAGCCTATGTAGCATCATTTCCCCAAAGACCAACTCTCCCTCACCCACACTCCTGTACATGACCCCAATAAACTCATTCGTTCAGCAGGTTGAACTTTGATGGTATGTTTCCTTTGGTCTGTTGCTGGTTCCTTATCTGGGGTGAGTAGACATTTGTTTACATTGCCCTAGGAATAGTGTCACACAACAGCCTGACAAAAAGCAACTCAAGCAAGGAGGGGTCTATTTTGGCTTACAGAGGATACAGTCGGTCATGGTGGGGAAGGCTTGGCGGGAGACTGTGAGGTAGCCGGTCACACTACAGCTGCAGTCAAGAAATAGAGAGCAGATAGGAAGTGGGGCTGGGAAATAAAATGCCTTAGTGACGCACTTCCTCTAGTGAGGCTCTGCTTCGTCAAGGTTCCAGAACCTCCCATTACCGTGCCACCGCCTGGAGACCAAGTGTGCACACACACGAGCCTACGAGGGACGTTTCACATTCAAACCATGACTTGTACTTACTAGTATTACTTCGTTGATTGGGGGTGGTCTGTAGATTTAACCCAGGGTTTCACATGTGAAGTACGAACTTTATCTTTGAGCCCTACTCCAAGACTTAAGGAGGGTAGAAGGGGAAACTGAGGCAGTGAGCTTTGCTCAAGGTTACACTGGAGTCAGACCCCAGATCGCTCTCATAAGATACGTCTTCCTGGCTTGCTGGGCGGACCACAAGGACTTCAGTGAAAATCAGAACAGGTACAAATTGTTTGAACACTATGTGCGGACATGGTGCCCTCTAGTGTTCAATGTGTGTATAGCACGGATGTGTCACTGAAGGAGAGATCACAGGATTGATTATTTCCCGAGACTGCTGGGTTTGCCTTAGGTCTCATCTGGGTCTTGCTGGACCATTTGTGTAGAGGTGGAAAGGCACATCTTCACACATGGACTTGCAGGTGTTGGTCAGAGGCTGGGGGAGTGGAGGGGTCTCTAGAGAATCTTTGCTCCTGTGTTTTGCACAAAGAGCTTCGGTTCACATCCTCAATGGTGGTAATGGGTCTTTTTTTTTTTTTTTTTTTTTTTTTTTCTTACAAAATTTTTGACGTTGGGGGCCAGAGAAAAAC
>NW_008357999.1:502884-522372 GCF_000622305.1 Nannospalax galili | reverse complement strand
GGTTTTTTTTTTTTTTTTTTTAGTCAACAATTCTGAAGCTAGGGACCTGAGACAAACTTGTGCTGGCTAGTTTTTGTTAACTTGATACAAACTAGAGTCACTTGGGAAGAGGGAACCTCAAATAAGGAATTTCCTCCATCAGATTGGCCTGTGGCCATGTCTGTGGGGCAGTTTCTTGATTGCTGATTGGTGTGGGAGGAGGGCCTGGTTCACTGTGAGTGGTACCATCCCTGGGCAGGTGGCCTGGGCTGTATAAAAAAGGTATCTGAACAAGCCAGAGTGAGCAAGCCAATAGGCAACATACCTTCCAGTCTCCGCTTCAGCTCCTGCTTCCAGGGTCCTCAAAGATGGACTGTCATTTATATGAATAAGATGAAATAGCCCCTTTCCTCCCCCAAGTTGCTTTTGGTCAGAACACTTGTTTGAAAAATTTCTCTAACAGAGTGGTGGCCACAAAGGAGACATGCCCCCTCTGTTTTGCCGTGCCACACACTTGGAGAAACACCTGTGGAAGGGAACTATGTGGGTATCTCAGAAGAGCACCCTGGATAAGGGGATCAGCAAGTAAAAGGCCCCGAGGCACTTGAGGGACAGTGACAAAGAGGCAAGTAGGGCTCTTGTGGGAGGGACAAGAGTTGAGGGCAAGCCTTAGGGGAGGCAACTGTCCTGCGGGGCCTCAGAGGTCTCTCCTCTCCAGCTCTAGAAGAACTGATTTTGGTCCTGTGCGTGAGGAAAACTCCTGCCTAACGTGCTGAGCCACTTGATCTGCATTGGGGAGGGAGCCTGGAGAAGAGCTCTCCTAGGCTCAGCATCCTGCACAGTCCTGCGTGCGTTGGGGAGGGAGCCTGGAGAAGAGCTCTCCTAGGCTCAGCATCCTGCACAGTCCTGCCTCCATCGTTTCCATTTGCTTTTACTATGGGAACTGTGTTATGATGGGAACTGTCCCACTCATTGCCAAGATGAGAGGGTACAGAGAAGTCTGGGGGGGTGGTTCTTGGATGTTCAGGGAGAGAGAGGAGTGTTGGGGGTTGGTATTAGGACTGAAACTAAGGAGACAAACCTGAGCCCATTTGCAGGGACTTGTATATTACAAATAGGAAGCTAGAACTAAGCACTAATGTTAGCAAGGTGTTCTTTACTTTTCACATGTACCGCCCCTCTCATGTATGCGTGTATACGTGTAGAAGTCAGAGGACAACTTGTAGAAGTTGGTGCTCTCCTTCCACCATATGGGTCCCAGGGATTGAACTCAGGTCCTCAAACTTGGCGGCAAGGCCTTTACTCACTGTGCTGGATCGCTTTAGTGTCAACTTGACACACCTGGGTAGAGGGAGCCTCAATTGGGGGAATTGCCTCCAATGGACTGGCCTGTGGCTGTGTCTGTGGGGCATCTTCTTGATTACTGAATGATGTGGGAGGGCCCAACCCACTGTGGATGATGTCACCCCTGGGCAGGTGGGCCTGTATTGTATAAGAAAGCAAGCTGAGCATGGGCCAGGGGAGCAAGCCAGTAAGCAGCATTCCTCCATGGCCTGTGCTCCAGTTCCTGCCTCCAGGTTGCTGCCCTGAGTTCCTACCTTGGGCTCCCTGTTGAACTATGACCCGGGAGATGACGGCCAAAAAAAATCCTTCCCTCCCCAAGTTGGTATTGGTCAGAGTGTTTTGTCATAGCAACTGAAGGCAAACTAGAACACCCACTGAACCATTTTGCTGGCCTGTCAGCAAGATGTTAAAGGAAAGAGGGACCTGAGAATATCTGCACAGTTGTTTTGAGCTGCCTCAAAAGCCAGGCATGGTGGTGTATACCTATAGTCTTAGCAGTTGCACGTCATGAGTTTGAGGGTAGCCTTGGTTAAATAGTGAGACCATGTCTCATGATTTTTCTAACATCTTTCTAAAAATATTTTATTATTTTTATGTGTATGAGTGTATTGCCTGCATTTATGTGAGTGCACCCATGTTGTGCAATGCCACCGAAGTCAGAAGAGGGCTTCAGATTCCCCTGGAACTGGAGTTAAGGACGGTTTGTAGCTGCCATGTGGGTGCTGGGAATCAAAGTCGGGGCCTCTGCAAGAGCAGTCAGTGCTCTTAACCTCTGAGCCGTCTCTCCAGACCCTTTTCTAACGTCTTTAGTGATGAAATATAGAGAGAGAGGCTGGGTCAGATAGATGGCTCAGTGGGTAAAGACACTTGCTGCCAAGCTTGACAACCTGAGTTCAATCTCCTGGACTCATATGTTAGAAGGAGAGAATCGACTTCCAAAAGTTTTCCTCTGACCTCTACATAAATAAATAAATAAATAAATAAATAAATCTGGTCTACATAGTGAGTTCCAGGACAGCTGGGGCTACAAGGACACCCTGTCTCAAAAAAGACCAAAAAATAAATAAATAAATAAATAAATAAATAAATAAAATAAATAAACGTAATAAAGAGAAATAGATAGTAGGAATGGGGGATTGGGGGGACAGAGAAGGACAGAGGCCCAACTCCAGGGGAAACTTGTCAACTGTCTAAAATAGTCTGGGGCTATTTTCAAGAGAGAATCGAATGGCTTTAGAAGCAGTTTGGAAGTTGGAAGGGAGGGAAAGAAGGATGCTAAGGAGGCACATGAGGTTTTATTTTCTGTTTTTCTTAATTCTCTAGAACATTATGCTCGATTTGGGCAGTGCAGCAGGCACTGGAGACGTGTTTCTTGGGCTAGAACATGGCTGTAATTCTCCAGGCACGTTGCTGGCCGTGTTCTTGGCTCAGTCTTTCTCTGAATGGCGTTTTCAAATGGACCACATCTCTGAGATGGGCAGGAAGCATCTTCTGCACACTGGGCCTTTTGTACTAGAAGATGCTGCGTCGATTGCTGTTTCTCCGGCTCCTTAGGATGAGTCTATCACGTGGGCAATTATAGGATTTTATAAGTAAATAACAGCTGCTTGTGTCCTTTTATCTCTCTTAAAATTCGATTCATGCTTCAAAGCCAAATTCAATCTATAAATTCAATTCAATCTATAAAACATTCATTCTCTCTCTGTGTGTCTTTCTCTCTCTCCCCCTCTCCCCTTTTTCTCTTCTCTCTTCTTCCTTCTTTTAGGGGTTAGATTTTCTGCTCTCGTCTCTTTCTGTCTCTCTGTGTGTATTGCAGGGGCAAGACAGAACAGTAGATGTCACCGTGGGCTTTGGGGCCAGATCCCTGGGTTCTGGTCCCAGTCTTCGTCCATGCTAGCTGTGCAACCTTGAACTGATTATTTAATCTCTGAGTCTTAGGCTTTTCATCAGCAAAGCAAACTAAGAGCATACATTTCCTAATGCTGTGAAAGCTGAATCACTCATCGATCACAGAGCTTGGTACAATTTAATATGCGTTCAAATAATGGTAACAAGAGTTGTTCACTATTCAGCTGTCTTTAAAGTAATTTAAAGTCACGATTGAAGGGTTGGGGATGTGGCTCAGTGGCAGAGCAACACCAATTCTTTAGAATGCATGAAGCCCTGCATTTGATCCCCAGGTCAAAAAAGGCTGATGTACTGTTTTTTTTTTTGTTGTTGTTGTTTTTTTGTTTTTTAAAATTTTATGTGTATGCGTGTATTGCCTGCATGTAGGTAAGTGCAC
Source organism: Nannospalax galili (assembly GCF_000622305.1). Lineage (NCBI taxonomy): Eukaryota > Metazoa > Chordata > Mammalia > Rodentia > Spalacidae > Nannospalax > Nannospalax galili. Next base: position 518,765 of record NW_008357999.1, on the reverse strand, counting down.
CTGTGTTGCACAATGCCCGCGGAAGACAGAAGAGGCTGTTGGATCCCCTGGAACTGGAATTACGGACAGTTGTTAGCTGCCATGTGGGTGCTGGGATTTGAACCCGGGTCTTCTGCAAGAACAGCCAGTGTTCTTAACTGCTGAGCCATTTCTCCAGCCTAGTTTTTTTTTAAATAGTTTTTAAAATTAATTCCTTGAAAATGCCATACATGTATATATACAATGAAAATGTCATACATGTATACAGTGTATCCTGATCTCAGCCTTACCTTCCCCTCCCCCCCACAACTCTTCCCAGGACAACTCTGTCAACTTATTTCCAACTTCAATTTCATGTCTTCTTTTTTTTTGAGACAGGGTCTCCCTGGAGCCCCAGATGACCTGGAACTCACTATGTAGACCATGCTGGCCTTGAACTCACAGAGATCTGCCTGCCTCTGCCTCCCGAGTGCTGGGATTGAAGGCGTGTGCCACTATGCCTAGTGTATGTCCTCCTTTTAATTAAGAATATTTTTAACACACAAACTTGTTACATTCATACACAAACTCTAAAGGAATTATAAACTGTTTTAGTTTAGGTGGGTCCAGCAGCATGTGACTGTATTTACTCAGGAGGCTGAAGCAGGAGGCTTCTTGAGCACAGGAACAAAATCTAAGAATTAGTAGAAGATGGAGAGGAAATAGACGTTCTAGTCATTGAAACTACAGTAGAAAAGCCCCCAAGTCTAGGGAAGAAATGAGCATCCAAACACAAGATTTTAAGGGCTGGAGAGATGGCTCAGTGGTTGAGTGCTTGCCCATCCTGCAGAGGACCTGGGTTCAGTTTCCAGCATCCATGTCGAGTGGTTCACAACCTCCTGTAACTCCAGCTTCAGGGATCAGGCACCTTCTCTGAACTCCACAGGCACCTGCACTCACATGCACACATCTTCCCTCTACATAAACAGAATTAAACATTTAGAGCCCCAGATAGACAGAAAATCTCTCTACAACACATTGCTTAACATATCAAGACTGCAGCACAAAGAGTATTTTAAAATGCAAGAAAATACGTACTTATGTACACAGCCAGACCTAATGGAATAACATGAGACCTCTCACCTGATGTTTAAAAAGCCAGTGATTCATGTGGTGATGTGTTTTAAGCTCTGAAAATAAATATTTGCCAAGCAAGATTATTAAATGTAGTTATTTTTCAAAACGGGTGGAGAAATAAAAACCTTGCAAGACAGACTCAAGTTAAAGCAATTCATGACAGCTGATCATATCAATCACAATAACACAGGGAAGAAGAGATTTCATGAGAAGAATCAGCAGATAAGCGAGAATTAGGAAACAAACATGTCCAAGTCAGTGAAGTAGAAAAGCCCTCCCATGAATACAAGAGAAAGAAAAGAACAGTGTTGGCATTAACCACCAGAACAGCTACCAGAATTCGAGAATTACAGGAAGCAGCAAATCCCTCTCAATGAAGAACCGTCCGTGTTAAAGATACAGGCTAGCTGATTGGATCACACAACAGCAACAGCAACAGCAACAGCAAGATCCCAAGGGCTTGTTGTCTATAAGAGACATGACTCACTGGAGAAAACACACAGACTCAAAGTGAAGGATGGAAGTCAAGATGTTATTCAGGAGTAGCTACAATCATGTCCAATAAAGTAGACAGCGAGGTAAAATTAGACAAAGCACTACATGTTAATAAAGGGAATCGACCATCAAGAAAATGTAACTATTGTAAATATATATGCAGCAGATATTACTTTATCCAACTTCGTAAAACAAGCACTGCTGGACATAAAGGGACAGAAGTCTGTATATAATAGTGGATGATTTGAACCCAATTCTCATCAATACATAGATAATTCAGATTTTTTCTTTTTGGTCTTTTTGAGACAGGGTCTCCCTGTAGCCCCAGTTGGCCTGGAATTCCCTATGTAGACCAGGCTAACATCAAACTCACAGAGATCTGCCTGCCTTTACCTCCCAAGTCCTGGGACTAAAGGCATGTGCCACCATGCCTGGCTAGATAATTCAGATTTAAAAAAAAAAATCCTTCAGAGTTAAACTCTGCTACAGATCAAATGGACTTTAACAGCCATCCTCAGAGTATTCTGTCCAATAGCTGTGGAATACACATGCAACAGACCATGGAGCATTCTTTTGAGCAAGTCTTAGGAAATACAAATAAAGTACAGTGTTTTCTTTTATCAGGTCATAATGAAATAAAACTATAAGTCAACAGTAATAGAAACTATATTAATACATGAGATCGCATGATATGCTCTTGAATAATCACTGGGTCATTGGAGAAATCAGAGGAGAAATTAAAGAATTGCTAGAATAAAGTGTACATGAAAATACAATGTATTAGAACTGTTATAGTACAGGCAGTTCAAAAAGGAAATTCATCGTTATGAATGCTTACATTAAAAAAATAAGAGACCTTTGGACCAGTGAGATGGCTCAGCAGGTAAAGGTGTTTACTCCCAAACCTGATGACATGAGTTCAGTTCCATGGATTCACATGGTAGAAGGAGAAAGCAGACTCCTGTAAGTTTGTTCTCTGACTCCACACATGCACCATGGCGCGCGTGTGCACACGCACACATGCATGCACACACACAGATACAGACACACACACACACAGATACAGACACACACACAGATACAGACACACACATACACAGCTACAGACACACACACACACACACACACACACACACACACAATGTAAAAAAGAAAAAAAGTCAGAGTCCAAAAGTAATAAAGTAATGATTTACCCCACGGTCCTTGAGAGACAAGAGCAAGTCAAACCTCAAATCAGCAAATAGAATAAAGATGAAGGAAGGAAGGAAGGAGATGGAGACTAAAAGAACAACACAAAAAAAGTAATAAGGAGTTGGATCTCTGAAAAGATAAACAGGCTGGACGTGGTAGCACATGGCTTTAATTCCAGCACTCGGGAGACAGAGGCAGACAGATGTCTTTTTTGTTTTATTTAGAATTAAATTGCATTTATTTATTTTTAATTACTTTTATTTTATTGATTTTTTTTGTGTATTCCATACAGATCATCCCAAGCAATCTTAATCATCTGTATTCCCCCATCCCAAATGGCACCCACTCATAGCCCCCCCCCCCACAACTGGAACCCATATACTCTGTCCTCCCTGTTACTGCCCACTGTGTTGTCGGTGCCCCCAGTCATTCCCCAGTGCAAGTCCCTCAGCTGAGTCTAGTCATCTTATCTAGAGTCCCTTGTTTTAGGAAGATCAGCTCTTCTTCATCTAGCAGCAATCAGTTGTCAACATTCCTTTAGATAAGACTGGGGTCTGCTGTTCATTCCCCAGTTCTATGCTGGGTTACTGTCTGCCTGAGTTTGCATGGGACTTGTGTATGCTGACACCATTGACATAGAATCATATGAGCAGGTTCCCAGGAGATGTAGGACTCTGTTTCCATAGCCTGATCTACATTGTGAGTTCTAGGCCAGCTGGCACTACAGGGAGATCCTGTCTCAAAAAAGATTAGAAAAATGATAAACAAAATCAGCAAACCCTTAGACATCCTAAACAAATGACAGAGAAGACTAGTCACGTTAATAAAATTAGAGATGAAGAATAACATTAAAACAGATACCAACGAAATCCAAAGAGTGGATCACAAGGGAATACTCTGAAAACATTAAAAAAAACTGGAAAAGATCTATTGGCAATTGATAGATGCTGGGAAAGGGAGAGTCAGTTTTCCTTACTGGTGTGATGCCTGGTAGGTTGATCAGATTCCAAGAGATAGACGCACACTTGGCAAAACAGATTAGATTTGATAGGCCTTTGGGGGGAGACAAATAATAATAGAGGACATGAAGTCAGCAGGGTGGGGGCAGTAAATGGAGGTGGAGGCATGTAGGGGTCTGACTATGATATAAATACATTATATGAAATTCTTGAATCAATAAAAATATTTTAAAACCTGAATAAGCTAGAAGAAATGGTTAACATCTAGACACTATGACCTGTTTGTTAATTAGTTCTATGTTGCTGTGCTAAAATACCATGACCAAGGCAACTGGGAGAAGAAAGTTTATTTTGGCTTATAGTTCTGGAGGGCTAAGAGTCCATCATGGCAGAAAGGCATGGCGGCAAGTGGTTGGCATGGTGACAAGAGACTCACATCTTCAACAGCACACAGGAAGCAGAGAGAGCACACTGGAAGTGGGGTGAGGCTATGGACCTCAAATCCCCCCCCGCCCCCGCCAGTGACATACTTCCCTCAGCAAGTCTATACCGCCATGACGTCCCCCGGACAGCACCACCAACTGGGCACCAAATGTTCAAATACTTGAGCCTATGGGAGATGTTTCCCACCCAGACCCCTACAACATCTTGGATCCATTATAAGCCAAGAGATTGAAGCAAAGAGCGGCCCAGGACTGGGTGAATTCACTGCACACAGCAGACTCTAACAGCTGCTAACATCACGGTGTCTTATACTGCTCCGTTTGTAAACTATTCCTGATGCTCGCCTGGATTCCACAGCTATAATCAGAAGAGGCAGCAGGACTATTGGAGGGAGGAAGGGGGCATCTGAGGGACGACTGGCTAATGGAAGAGAATATGAGGAAAGTACAATGATACATACTCTAGCTCTTTTCTGTTGTTATGATGAAACATAACCGAAACCAACTTGGGGAGGAAAGGGTTTATTTGGCTTACATGTCCTGATCACAGTCCATCAAGGGATGCCAAGGCAGGCACTCAAGGCAGGCACTTGATGGGAGGAGCTGAGCACAGACCAACGAGGAATGCTGCTTACTGACTTCCTCCTCTGGCTTGTGCTCAGCCTGCTTTCTCATACAACCCAGGACCACCTGTCCAGGGGGCCGTACCGCCCACGGTGGGCCGGGCTCTCCCATATTACTTGACAATCAAGAAAATGCCTCACAGATATAGCCTCAGGCCAGTGGAGACAGTTCCCCAATTGAGAGTCCCTTTACCCAAGTGTGTCAAGTTGGCAACCGAAGCTATCCAATACAATATATGTGTATCAAAATGTCATGATGAAGCCCATCTTTTGGTGTTATGATAACTTAAAAATTAATTTAAAATATGGGTGTAGGATGAAGGTAGGGAATAGATGATTACAGCCATTTTGAAACTCAATCTACCAGGATAAAGGTGCAGGGAGAAGCATTAAGTAGGGTGTAAGAGAGGGCTCCCTGAGAAATCGACCCTCAGGTGAAGACTACTATTGAATGAGGGAGTCTCGGGGCTCTCCGGCCATCCAGCTCAGCCTACATGACAAACTCCATCCAGAGGGACCCTGTCTCAAAAAACAAGGTGGAATGATGCCTGGATCAAAGGCACCCAAAGCTGACCTCCTGTCTCCATATGTATGTGAACACCCACATATACATGCACCCACATGAGCACGCACCTCTCACGTGAGATGGGCTTGCCTACCTGTTGGCTCCATCAGAGTGCTGAACATGTCTATGGTGGGCTGAGCTAAGCTGCCTAGTCCCAGAAAATCACTGAGCCACCCCTGAATGTTGCAACCATACCCTTGCAGGGCTGTTTGAGGCTGGATGAATGGATGTTGGGAGTGTGACCCTTGGTGCTCACCAGTTAGAGGCCGGTGATGGTTCTCACTGTGTTGGGTGATTTAATGGTTTTATGGCCTTTGGAGGAATCACATGTTGAGCTTTTGGAGGTGCCTGCAGGGCCCTTGCCACCTTGCAAGTAAGGATGTGTCTGTGCACTGCTATGGTGAAGCTCCCTGTACCCAGGGAAAGTACCTTCCTCCACCAAGCCCGGTGTAATGCTGGTACAGCAGCGTCGTGGGTGGGCGGGGGTGTTCTTCAGGGTATGGGATACATTCACCAGATGTGAACTACAGAACAGGATCTAGGCATTCTTTGCTCCAACCATAGGCCAGAGCACAGCATCTCCTTACAACCGGGCGCTTCACCAATGCAATGACATTGTTTTCATGTGTCTTTTAAATCTTCTGTGTCCTGAATTGACTGTAATCACTAGGTCTACTGTTCCTCGGTCAGGTTGCTTTCCCATCTGGCTCACTGTCCTCTGTCCTTCCTGATTTAGGTGGTTATTGGGCCTGGAGTCCAGGAGAGGGAGCTAGAGGACAGCCGAAAGAGCTCCCGAGATTTCAGTGAGCTGTCACATCAGCCAGCCCAGCCCTTGCTCTTTTCAACGGGACCCTTATGGGGCGGTGTGCTGGAACCCCTGAGTCAGGGCCAGCTTTCCCTGCACCCTCCTCCTCTCTACCCTTCCCCTGTCCTTCCTGTTCTGGTCTGGTCCCTCTCTTCCTTCCTCTCCTCTCTCAAACCTTTTCCTGTCTCACGACTCACTCCTCTTCCCTTATGGCACCTAGTGGCTACAAGGGGACCAGGGAGGCAGGACACAGGGATGCAATGACTGGGGTAGACCTCACGGCCCTTTGCCTGGGCTTCCTCTGGCTTGTGTCTGCCTTCAGTGGCCTCACTCAGTGTGGCTCCTCAAGCCCTCTCTACAAGCCAAGTCCTGTGGGACTGACCAGCATGGGAAACTGAGTTCACCATCCCGGTCTAGGTATATGGGATCACTGAGGAAGAAATCAGGACATAGAAGCTAGTGTGGCCTCTCCAGGGTAACACACCGGCAAGTGGTGAAGCCTGGATCTGGACCCCAGCTGTCCCCTAAAGCAGCCCCCTCTGCACATATGGCTTTGGGGACATTTGGTGTGGAGCTAGTCTGATGGTGATGTGCTGTGGGTTTAAACCCATGTGCTGGGCATTAAAGAAATAGAATGAAAAAGTAAACACAAACTAGCATACCAATTCCATTTTATATTAGTTCTGTGTTAACATGATCGCTTTTAGGTACTTTACATCAATAATGGCTATTAAAGTTAATTGCATCTTTTTACATTTTAAGAAAAGCACTACAGGAAAATATAAAGTTACAGATGTAACTTACATTGTAATTCTATTGAATCGCTCTTGTCTAGAACGTATGTCCCCTTTTTTCCTCCTCTTCCTCCTTCCTTCCCATCCTCTTCCTCCTCCTCTCCTTCCTCCACCACCTCCTCCTTTTTCTCATCCTCCTTTTTAATTTCAAAGGGGAGGATCACCTTGTGATACCCAGACTTGTGCCAGACTTATCAGCTAAAGTCACCCTCCTGCCTCAGCCTCCTGAGAGGTTGTGACTAAAGACAGATGCCACAGTGTTTTGCATTTAGAGTTTAATTTTAAAGATATACTTGGTTATTTTTAATTTTGTGTGTGGGTGCCTGTGCGTGGGTGTATGCAGGTGACTGTAGAGGTTAGAAGCTTCCCCTCAAGCTGGAGTTACAGGTTGTACTAAGTTACCTTGACATGGGTGCTAGGAAGTGAACTTGTGTTCTGTACAAAAGTACTAAATACTATTAATTATCGGGTCGTCTTTCCAGCCTTTAGAATGTAATTTTAATTCACTGTGTCCTACTGTGTATATTTAGCTGTCCGACTCTGGCTAGACTTTAAGGTCTCTGAAAGCAGAGGCCACGGCTTATAGCACAGACTGAGCTGATATTTAAAAAAATGTTTTGATTTTGAAATCATTAAACTCTCAGGAAGTTGTTATAGTAGTAGAGAGATTCAGGCGTGGACTCTTTGGCTTAAACAGGGACCGGGTGCTAATCTAGAGAACTTTGTAGTGTCAAGAAAAGCTGAGCACAGTGAGCGCTGCCCTACACATCTCCCACCACTGGTGTGTGTGTGTGTGTGTGTGTGTGTGTGTGTGTGTGTGTGTGTGTGAGAGAGAGAGAGAGAGAGAGAGAGAGAGAGAGAGAGATCTACATACATATGATATATGTGTACTTAGCGACTTAAGCATGAATTGGCAGATGCCTGCTCTTGCCCCCCTGTAGGGAATGAATCTTTGCTGTGAGGATTTTCTCCCGAGGAGACATAAACAATATCTACTCCCTCCTCATAAGGTTCCAAGGACAAACTAAAGCACGATTCCACCAAAGTCCATCTTGCAAACAAGTTTATTGGGCTAACCCACAGAGCATGGCTGAGGGGTTTTTGGCAGGAGTGTGGGCGACCCCAAAGTGGCTGCACTGGATGAAAGCTCCCCTGCAGGTGGCTGCTTAGGAGCCCTCTCAGCTAACCTTTCCCAATCTGCATACTCTAGGCCCTTCCAGAGGGTCTCAGAGACCACAAACATCAGGGCAGAATCGTGGCTAGGAGGAGTGGCTGGAAACTCAGGGGAGGGTCCAGTGACCCTCCCTGCCTCTTTGCTGTGTGGGAACTTCAATAGTCCTCAGGCCGATTGTGATAGACTCTTGTAAATTGGCATAGATCTCATGAAGATGGCAGCTGCTTGGCTCAGAGGGCCAAACTCTACAAGAGTCTTCCAGAGCTGGAAGCCTGTATGTTGGGGATGACTCTTGTGGGCTTCAGAAGATCTCTCCACCTGCATCCAGTGATATCTTGGGGTGACCAAGCACTTTTGGAAACAAGTCCAATGACTAGCATCAGACAGTACGGCCATGGAGACAATGTGGCCTAGGGATAAAAGTAAAGGCCTGGGAGTCACACCGTCCCAAGTTCACTTTGAGGCATCATTCTCTACAACTGGAGTGTTGAGCCATGATGTCCCACTTCCTGACTGGTTATTCAGGTGACTGGCGACACTGTCTCCATGTGTGGGAGTAGAACACCAGTGGGAGGAGGCTTTTCTAGCCCCTGAGGTTCCAGTTCAGATCCTAGGTTCAGTTTTCCTAAGACTAGAAAGGGGGCGTTGCTAGGCAGGGATGGATCTGCTCAGCACAGATATACGGCTGGCCACACCTGCCAGGGTGGCTGCTACTTTCCCTACACAGGACTTTACACAGCTAGGCTGGTGACTTTGGCACTGAAGTGATTGCCTTCTGAGGCTTCAGAGGGATGGGAGAGGAGAGCAGAGTCCAACCCCCATTCCAGGCTGTATCTCTGAGCATCTCTGGTCCCCAAGGACTAGAATGGTAACCATGGAAACCAGGAGAGGCTCCTTCTCTCCATCCCATCCTCTCCTCTCTGGGGGCTGTAGGTCCTTGCACTTGTGTGTCTCCTGGGGCCTCCTCCTACACCCCACCCCCATTGTCCCAAAGCAGTCATTTCCTGCTGCGGCTTCTTGTGGAGAAAATGGCTAGTTTGAGAGTCTGGATTTAAGCAACTAAGTGGTGGCTCCTGTCTCGGGGAGACTCACAACCTGCAAGCGATTCAGCAAGGGCTGTCAGCGTGTCTCCTTTAGGGCACTCTGGCACTGCCACTCGCTTTTTTAGGGCACCTGAGAGGCAGTTAGGAAGGAAACGGGACCATGGGAAAAGACGATTCAATCCCAAGTGTTTGCAGCAAGTGGCCTTTGGCTTTCTTGACCTGGGGAATAGGCTTGCTGGGTTGGAGAGAGGCTCTGGAAGGACCCATGTATTTGGAACTTGCATTGTGGCCCCTGAACATGCAGAATGTTCTATAACCCACGAGAAGCCTACGCTTTCTTTTTTGATCATAGTTGCCAAAACTGTCCCAACCTGCTACCACGAGCTCTTCCAGGTTCTCGGGAAAACCCTTCAGAATCCTGTCTGCGTCTCCTGATCCTCACCGCCCACTCTCTCTTCAACCCTTTCATTTGGGTCTCGTCCCTTCTGGTAATCCTACTGGAGTTGTTGGGATCAGAGCTTCATCTCTGGAAGCCTTACAAAGCCAAATTTGGAGCTGGGCATAGTGGCGTAAGCCTTTAATCCCAGCACTCAGGAGGCAGAGGCAGGCGGATCTCTGTGAGTTCAAGGCCAGCCTGGTCTACATAGTGAGTTCCAGGCCAGCTGGGGCTACAGGGAGACCCTGTCTCAGAAAAGACCACACACACAATAAAAAGCCAGGCTTGGTCACCTGTCCTCAATAGGCCAAGGAAGCAGACAAATACGAGTGAAAAGCAGAACAAGATTTATTCAGTGTGGTCTCCCTGCAAAGAGGACAGAACAGCCCAGCGATCCCTCTTCCTGCAGTCTACCTTCAGGGGGCCTAACATAAGGTTTAGGTTTAAGTAGACAGCAATCCCTACACATAGCTAAGCAGTCTCTATCAATGTGTGGTCCTGCCTCTAGTCTCTCCTGCAAGTTAGTCTAACAAGTTGTAACTCTCTTCTTAGGAGACAAGCTCCACCTCTAGTGGGCATCAGGTTCCCAGATCTTTCCTTCTCCCAGCATGAGATTTCTAGGGACTGGGACATTCTAGTTCCTTGGGATACATTGCCTCAATGGTCTGATAGCCAAAGGGAGGGGCACAAGCATCTCTTTAGAAAAATCTCCGTTCTTCCCAGGGTGTTTACAATAAGGCGGCAGGTTACCTTCACTTGGCCAAATTCCACAGCCCATCCCTCTGCTTAACCCTTCGGAGGCAGTCACACAGGACCATCCGTTTCTTCTTTGAGATGACCTCTTTTCTAGCTCGGCAGACACAAACCACCGTTTGTTTTTCCTGTACTCTCAACGCTTCCCCAGTGGCTCCTCCTCTTCCACTTGAACTTCTGCTCTGTGGTTCTCCTTCCCTGGCTGACCCCCTCCAGCCTCAGAGTTTAAATGCCGAGCATTTACTGCTACACCCCAGATCTATACCTGTAGCTGGGACCTGCCTGCTAAGATTGCTTCTGTGACATCTCTACATGTGTTTCGTGTGTGTGTGTGTGTGTGTGTGTGTGTGTGTGTGTTTGTGTCTGTGTGTGTGTGTGTGTGCACATGTTGATATCATCCTTGGGCCCTTTATTACTCTTGATATTATTTATTTATTTGTTTGTTTATTTATTTTTAAAGTTTTTTTATTGAATTTTTGCAAATTTCATACAATATATTTTGATCATTTTTAGAACCCCTCTCTTGTCTACACCTCCCCCTTACCCATCCCCCACCTGGTTTTATGCACTCCATTATATAGATCCAGAGTCTTATCCTTAAAAGAAACTGAGTTGGGCTGGAGAGATGGCTCAGCGGTTAAGAACACTGACTGTTCTTGCAGAATACCTGGGTTCGAATCCCAGCACCCACCGTAGACCAGGCTGGCCTTGAACTCACTATGTAGACCAGGCTGGGATTAAAGGACATAAAATAAAAATAATAAATAAAATATTTTTTAAAAAAGAGAGACTGACTCTCCCTGTCCCAGCAGGAATCATTTTCCAGTAGTTCCTCAGCTAAGGCTGGGATTTCTTCCCCACTTCCCCACGTCTACGCTGAGAGTTTGGCTTGAGCTAATGTGGGACTTGTGCCTGCTGTCACCATTGCCATGAGTTCATATGAGTAACTAACCAGATGTCTGGAAAACTCAGTTTCCCTGTGGTCATCCTTCTCCTCTGGCTCTCACGATCTTTGCACTTTCTCCTCTGAAATGATCCCTGAGCCTTGGGAGACAGACGTCTGCTATAGAGTTCCTATGCGGGGATCAGCACTCTAGGGTCTCACAATAAACCCTGAGCTTACAGATTCAGAAAGACTGACTGGTTAGCAAGTTCCAGGGGTCCCCTTTTCTGCTTTCCCAGAACTAGGATTATAGGTGTGTGCTACCATGCCTAGATTTTTTCCCATAGGTGCTGGGGATTCAAACTTAGATACTTGGGCTTGTGTAGCAAGGACTTTACTTACTGGACCAACTACCCTGCCCATGGTGTGAGCTTTTAATAGGCCTTTCAGTGTAACAAGTCTCACAGGATACTAGGTTTGTGCCCCCTACAAAGTCTCTCTACCAGTTTTCTCTAGTTATTTATTGAAAAAGATATTTATTCAGCATTTGCTATGTGATAAGGAATCTTCTATAAAGGAGGTAAGGCATTGTTCCTGCCCTCATGAAGTTTATATTCTAGTTGGAGGGTGTCATAGGTAGACAAGTACCTCTGACAAATTCATATGTCAAAGTCCAAATCCCAGGGACCTCAAATGTGAGCTCGTTTTAAAAGCAGGATCATCGCAGTTCCAATTGTTTAAGTTAAAATGAGATCACCTCGGACTATCAATCTAATATAAATTATATCCTTAAAAGAAAAAAAGAATAGGACTATGACTGTGTAAAAGTGCTTGCTTTGCACTGAGGACCTGAGTTTGGGTCCCCAGAACCCACCTGAAGGTAAGTAGCAGTAGCATAAACTTTCATAATGCCAATGTCCCTGGGAGGATGGGGATGGTGATGGGAGACTCCCTAGAAGCTTGGGACCAAATATCCTGGGAGACAGCAGAAAGACAGTAAATAGATCATCTCAAGCAGGGCAGAAGTTGAGGATCTATACCCAAGGTTGTCCTCTGACCCTCACATGTGCACTGTGGCATGCACGCGCGCGCGCGCGCACACGCGCGCACACACACACACACACACACACACACAGAAATTTTTTTTTTAAGTGAGTTAGGAGATTTAGACCCAAACATGAATCCAGGGAAGAGGGCACGTGGAGACGAAGGTGGAGACCTAATGGTGTTTCTGTAATCCATGGGATGCCGACCATCGTGAGCAGACCACAGCTATTCCTGGAGAGATTCTCCCTTCCAGCCCTCAGAAGTGACGAACCCACTGGACATCCAGCTCTTGAACTTGCAGCCTTGAGCTGTGAGGATACACTTGTGTCCTGGCCACACAGTTTACAGCTCTTTGTGATTGTAATCCTAGAACTCATGCAGCAACCACATACGTAAATACTGGGTGTGTCAAATGCGTCCACCTGATTGAGGAAAAAAGCAATTCAAGGGTGCTGGGAAGCAGCTGTTTGCAGATATGGCCACTAAAGCGGGGACCTGGAGAGGAAGGGAGCCAGGTGGAGAGTCAGTTGGGAGGGGGTACTCTGAACAAACAGAAGTGCTAAGGTCGAGGCCCTCAGATGGGAATACTCTTGTCCAACTCCATGTCCCACTAGCAGCAGCTCCTTCTGGCTCGTCCTTCTGAAGACATCCAACCTTCACACTGTTCCTGCTACCTCCAGTGCCACCAGCCAGTCTAGGCCACCTCTACCTTCTGCTTGGGTTGGTATCAAACCTTGTCATTAGATCCAGGGTCACATCTCTCCTGTTCTGCTCCATTTGTACCCACAAGTCTCCCTCAGCACAACACTCCAAGTTGCAAAAATCGCCTCTGGTTGTTTGTTTCTTTCCCTAGCATCCCCTTCCTCTTCCCATCTACCTCAACATCCCAGCAGGTCATCCCTGACCCACCCTGGGACTGCCTCTCCCTCTACCTTTCTGCTCCTCCCTCTGTTCCTCTCTGGCCTCCTCGGCCAGCAGTGACTGGGCCAAGCCTGTTCCTTTCTTAGGTCCCATATACCACTGTCCCTTCCTTGAAACATCCCTTCCCCAGCATTTCTGAATCCCTTGTGTCCTTCAAACTTTGCCTCCAATCTCACCTGCTTAGTTCTCCAGACTGAGTTTCACAGGATGCCAGGGGGATATCAGGGGACTGGGATGTGTGCCCTAAGCTATAGTACCAGAAGATTGACTTCAGGTGGGCTCTGTGTCCGATTGGGCCGTTGTGGACTACACTGTCTTTTTGGATTCAAACATGGAGACTGATAGTAGCTATCATTCTTTTAAAAATATTTATTTTTATTTTATGTGTATGAGTGTATTGCATATATGCAATCCCTGGAACTGGAGTTATGGACAGTTGTTAGCCATCATGTGGGTGCTGGAAACTGAACCCAGGTCCCCTGCAAGAGCAGCCCGTGTCGTTAACTGCTGAGTCATCTCTCTAGCCCAATTGATTCTTAAAATGATCCTAGGAGGCAAGCAGCTCCCATTTTACAGAAGCGCCATCATGTGGGTGCTGGAAACTGAACCCAGGTCCCCTGCAAGAGCAGCCTGTGTCGTTAACTGCTGAGTCATCTCTCTAGCCCAACTGATTCTTAAAATGATCCTAGGAGGCAAGCAGCTCCCATTTTACAGAAGTAGAAAGCATGGCTGGGAGTGGTTGAGCAGCTTGCCTGAAGACTCACAGCAGGAAAGACAGCTCAGTGGGTGAAGACACAGCTCACAAGTGCCTGGATGGAAGCTGACCTTGCAGAAATCCGTGTTCTTTCTACCCTACTAGGAGGACTCCTGCTCCTGTGTGCTCCTCGCTCTTCTCTCAGACTTCTAGAATATTTTATTGAGAAGGGGGGAAAAAAAGAGGCTGAAAGGCCAAATAATTATATTTTTAGTTTTAAGCAGAAGGAATATTCCGACGCCATCTGCTTCTGATCGTTCTGCTGATCCAGAAAGCAGTATCTGTCAGCAAATGGCCGAGGCTTTATATTAGCAAGGAGTGCTGATGGGGTGGCTAGAAACTGCCATCACTGAGGGTGGCTTCATGCTGGGCACTGTGCTGAGGCTGTCCCCACCTCACTGCATCGAATGACAGCTCCAGCAATACATGCTGTCGTTATTTTTGCTTTCCTGGGGAGAGGAATGAGGCTCAAAGCAGAATCTCGTGCACGTGTCCACACGCCTGGACGCGGAGGAACCGCTGTGTGTACCCTGACAGTCCGACTCCAAGGAGTTAGCTCATGAATAATGAGGCAGGCAGATTCTGGGCAAGGGGAGGCTTCTGTTGGGGGTCTGTCTGTGATGGAGGAGGTGTGGTACTGCTCAAAGGCAGGTGGATGGAAGATACAACCTCTTAGAATGATTCTCTTGGGAATCCCATTTCAAGATGTCTTCTTTCTTCCGTTACCAATGTCAGCTCATGGACAGTTGTTACCCATGTATGTGTGCACGCGCCCATGTATGTGTGCACATATGTGGAGGCTAGAGGTACCTCCTCAGTCACCTTCACCTTATTTTATTTTATTTTATTTTCGAGACAGGAACTCTCACTGAACCTGGAGCTTACTGATTGACTAGGCTGATTGGCCAGTGAGCTCCCAGTAGTCACCTGCCTCCATCTCCCCTGAGCTGGGATTACAGATGTGTGCCTCCATGCCTGGCTTTTGCATGAGTTCTTGGGATCTGAACTCAGGTCCTCATGGTTGAGCTGCAAGCACTTTACTGACTGAGCTGTCTCCTCAGTCCTGCAATACCTGCCTCTAGCAATAGCTTTCCTTAAGGGACAGGAAGTACAGGATTCTGGAGTCCCGCGATTGGATTGATGGTGTTGCCTCCACACCTGCTGCTTCAAAGCTTTACCTAAGACATGTCATCCTAGCTCTCTTGGGGTTGTTGATTCTGTCTAAGCCAATCAAAATACTCAATCATGGAACAAGACTTTCAGGCATTAAGAATTTCTCATTCTGATTGTGATGACAACTGGAAATGGTAGCGACTGATTTGGATCTCATTTTAGAATCTCTTCAAAGTGAAGAGTGACATGTTTAATGTATCAGTTATCTGACATCGTAAACTGCCCTGAAACTGCGCCTTTACAGACATGTAGGCACAGTATACGTTTGCTCAGCTCCCTGTGGAGGGTGACTTACCTGGGCTCAGCAGGGAGGTTCTTCTGTTTGGTGCTGACTCCTTCCTGTCTAGGAGTTGGCTGTTGGTGACTGATCTAGGACAGTCTGAGCCGGAGAGCAACTCAGTTCCCTCGCACGTCTCTCCTGTCCCCCCACCAGACAAGCTTGGGCATCTCTTGTGTCCTTGCAGAGATGTAACAATCAGGAAACCTAATTGTCAGAGGGAATAGGGGATAAGGATGTAGCTCAGTTGGTAGAGTGCATGCAGAGCGTATATGAACTCTGGGTTCTGTCTCCAGCACCCCATAAATCAGGTCTGATGACGCACACGAGTAATCCTAGTTATTGGGAGGTGAAGGCTCAGAAATTCAAGTTCATCTTCAGTAGATAGTGAGTTCAAGGCCATTCTGGACTATGTGAGATGAGATGTGTGTGTGTGTGTGTGTGTGTGTG
>NW_008357999.1:485141-502872 GCF_000622305.1 Nannospalax galili | reverse complement strand
GAGAGAGAGAGAGAGAGAGAGAGAGAGAGAGAGAGAGAGAGATTGGAACTGTATGTCATCTTGAAGTCAGCTTGCCCCCCTGCTACATCACGTAAACTTTAGTAAGTCACAGGCCTGAGAATGAAATCAGAGCCAATCTGTACAAGGGCCCAAAGTTACAGTTCAAAGCATGAGGATGTGGGGTCACTGACAGAATTATCTTGCCACATTTCAGGGTAACATACATGTACATCTCAACATAGGCTTAAGTGTGCCCGTGCCTGTCACCCCCACAGACCTCAGTTACCACCCTGAGATGGACTGGGTTTCTTCCATTTTAACACAGGTTCACTGGGTGTTCTGTGAGTTTTTATTTTGGCCTATCTGGGAAGAGTTTCACACAGTGTGACTTCAAATCCGTGGCATTGGAGAGACTCATCTTGTACTACGTCAGAGTAGACATGGCTTGTGCTAAGGGTAAATAGTGCCTTCCAGTAAAATGGGCGTGGCTATACACACCTATAGTCCCAGCTACTCAGGAGGCTGAGCAGGGGGATCCCTGGAGCCCAGGCCTTCAAGGCTATCATGGGCAACAAAGTGAGATCATGTCTTTGAAAAAAAGAATATAGGGCTGGAGAGATGGTTCAATGGTTAAGAGCACTGGCTGCTCTTGCAGAGGATCCACATGGTGGCTAACAACGGTCTGTAGCTCCAGTTCTGGGGGATCTGACGCCCTCTTCTGGTTTCTGTGGGCATTGCACACATTGGTACACTTTCATGCAGGCAAACCACTCATACACATAAGATAAAAATAAATAAGTGAAGAAGTAAATCTTTAAAAATATTTCCGAAAACAATATAACTTAAGAAGAAAAAGGTGGATAGCCTCGACTAGGAAGATCTCCAATAAATTATGAATTTACACCACCCTACTTTGAAAATAAGAGAGGTAGGGTTACCCCAAATTCCCCTGTGGGGTTAGAAGGAATTCAATTGTCTGTAGGTTGCTATCAGCCCAGCGACCAGGGTTCGGCACTGCTGAGGCAGCAGGTGTATATGCTGTGCTGGCCAGGGGTTCTTGACCCCTGCTGGGCTTGGACTCTTCTTACTACACCAGTATTTGCCAGCTAGTGATCCTAGAAGGCCAATCCCAAGCCTAAATTTTACTCTGATAGACTATCTTGCTGAAAATAGAAGACAGCCATTTTACCTTACAGCTTCCAAGCTGAACACATTGGGGGAGTTATTGGATGGTGGGTGCCAGTCTGGCTTTATTAAGAGAGAGATTGCGCTTCGTGGACGCAGTTTCCCTGGACTCTGCTCTCAGCTCTCTCATTGGTTCACCGTGTCTTAGGAAAAGTCATTTTCCTTTCCTGGGCTCCAGTTATCACCTGGATTTATTATTATTATTTTTAAATTTTGTAATGCTACAAATGGAACCTGGGGCTTTGTACATTCTAGACAAGTGCTCTACCAGAGTCACAGCCTGTTGTGATTTGATGGTGAACTGGCCTGCATAGGCTTGTATGTTTGAACTCTTGGTGTCCAGCATGCAGTCCTGTTTTAAGAAGGTTGTTGAACCTTTAGGAGGTGAGCCTCCCTGGAGGAAGTTGAGTCACTTGGGGCAGGACTCAAGATTTTATAGCCTAGCTTCACTTCCTGTCTTCTCTCCTCTTCCTGTTCTACCAAGATAAGGGGTAGGAAGGTAAGGGATCCCAGATGCATGCTCTTGTCACCAGGGAGCTGTCTGTCTTCCATAATCAATACCACACCCTCAAACTGTGAGCCCCAATAAGTCCTTCCTCTATTTAGTTGTGTGTTGTTAGGTATTTTATCATAGCAATGAAAAAAGTAACAGCCCTAGCTCCAAACTAGGATATTTTTTTACAGGGTCTTCCAGCCCACCTAGAACTCACTATGTAGACCAGGCTAGCCTTGATCTCACAGAGGTACACTTGCCTCTGCCTCCCAAGGGTTGGGATTCAAGGCATGAGCCATCATGCCTGGTGCCCAAACTAGGATTTTGACTAAGAACTCCCACTAACTGTTCTGTTTCCAAGTCTTAGTGCTGAGCCAGAGTTTAGAATGTGGGTCTAAAAGTCTTCATTTAATGTAATTAGGAAGTGTCCAGTGTGGGCCAGGAGTTGGTTTGGTGCCAATGTAACAGCAATAAGAAGTTCTTACTGTCAGGGCTGGAGAGATGGCTCAGCAGTTAAGAGTATGTAACGCTCTTGCAGAGGACCTAATACGTATGTTGAGCAGCTCATACCTGCCTGTAACTCCAGCTCCAGGGAATGCAATGCCTCTGGCCTCCATGGATACCTGTTTTCACATGCACATACCCACACATACACACATAATTAAAAATAACAAAAAATAGATCTTAAAAAGTTCTACTGTCAAGGAGTATCTTTTCTCCTCCTCTTCCTCCTCTTCCTCCTCCTCCTCCTCTTCCTCCTCTCCATCCTCCTCCTCTTCATCCTCTACTTTGTCTTCATTTTTGGTATCTATGCATTAGTGTTTTGACATCGCATCATGCCAGGCATTGTAAATTTTCACTTATATCATCTCATTTAATTCTATTACACCTTCACGATGGTGGGTGCTTTATTAACTAGCCTTCTGGGTATTTTCCACCTGTCCCTGCAGATCCACTGTCCTGGCTTCTCTTCCAGGGTATGCCCCACTAGGCTGAACCCTGTGGATCTCCCCACCTGGCTTCATTACTTTCAAGTGTCCAACTAGGTCTGGCTATTGGAGCCACTGGCAGGAAACCAGGGCATCAGAGAACAGGGAGGCTTGGACATTTCTTTACTCAGTTCCCCTCTTAACAGCTCTAGCTCTGATTGTGCTGTGCCTTCTGTCTAGTGACCGTCTCTGTTCCCTCCACATATCATTCAGGCCCATGGCCATACCACCTTCCTAGTATAGTGAACTCCAGGGTTCTTTGTTGGTTTTTGTTAAGTCCTGACCGCATCTTTGTGTGTAACCCCTTTACTGGTCCTTCCAACCTAGTTTGAGTGTGCTGTTTCCTGCCCAGGCTTTGGGCTCCAGGGTACAGATGAAGAAACAAGCTCATCACGGCCCGATCACTAATGGACAGTGTGATCTTCACTCTGCACCCCAGACCAACTCTGCTTGCAGACCTTTCTTCTCAGCTGTCCATGAGTGCGATGGTTCACCAAGAGGGCTCATAGGCCTGAACACAAAGTCCTGTTGTAGGACTTATCCCAGGAAGAACATCAGTTATGAAAGAGGCGTGGGAGGCAAAGGCTACGATGAAAGCCCCTCCAAGCAGGTCCCACAGGCTGCATCCCTTTCTTCACACTTTGAGCTGTGGCCACATGGGGAGATATGTCCACTCATTTGGAAACCCAGTGCCAAGGTTTGGTGGGGTCTGGTTAAGTCTCTGCTTAGTGTGTAGAGGAAAGGCGGGTGTTTAGAATAAACCACATCACTTGTACAGTCTAGGCACAGAGAGCTACTCTTACCATTAAGGGTGAGTGATGTGCCAGTGTTGAGAACTATTGACTGTTCAAGTTCACAGATAACCACCTGTCCTGGATTGATTCATGCCCACTGCTTTATTTTTTAAGATTTATTTCATTTTAAATTATAAATTTAAAATGTGTGTGTCTGTGTGCGGGTACATGTATGTGCAGGTGCCCCCAGAGGCTCTAAGTATCAGATCCTCCTGGACCTGGAGTTATAGGGATTTGTGCAAATGCCTGATGTGGGTGCGAGAAACTGAACTCAGATCCCCTGCAAGAGCAGTATGCACTCTAAACTGCTGAGCCATCTCTCCAGCCCCTTATGCCCATCTCTTAAAGTTCTGCCTGCATTACAGAACCTGTGAATTCCATCTTATTTGAAGAAAGAGTCTTTGCAGCTGCAATTAAGGATCTTTAATGAAGGTGGCATCCTGGATTATCTGGCCCACCTTAGATCCAGTGACAAGGGTCCTCCTAGAGATATACTAGGGAGGTCCAACAGAGAAGACAGTGGGACCAGGGAAGCAGGGACTGGAGGGAGGTCACCCATCAGGGATGTCTAGAGTCGCCAGAGCCTGACCACGACATAAATAAAACACCAAGACCCAAAGTGATATATTTCTTATGGAAGTTTATTTTAGGTTTCGTTCTAGTGGGATGAGTTCATAAGGCAAGGAAGGCCTGGCAGTAGGCAGTCAGAGCAGGAACCCGAGGGATCACATCTTCAACCTCAAACACAAAGCAGAGAGTGAACTGGAGATGAGGCATTGATAAAATTCCTTCTGGGAGGTTCGAACAACATCTGGCCCCCTCTTCCCTTGGGTTCCTACGACAAAGTGAGGTATGATTTTGCCAAACTGCACTTTGGCAAACCAGTGAGTTTATTTGGGCTTCCTTACAAAGAAGTAGGTGAGGCATTAATTAGAAGAGTGTGAGTGCACCCCCCCCCCAAGGCCTCACTTGAAAATCTCCATCCAGGTATGACTTCCTAGCTGCCGTGCAAAATGGAGAGCCTCCCTACAGCTTCCTCCACTTATAACCCTTAGTCCCTCCCACTTGTGCAACTGGGACCAATTGGTTGGTTGGGAGGTGAGGCTGACTGTCCTGGTCCTCCTTTCTTGTGGAGCATCTACAGTCAAGTCTGTGGTATCCTAGGCAAGCAGGTGCAACCAAGCTTGGGAAGAAGGTGGCTGTCTGTATCTTGCCAGTCGGAGGGAAGTCTTATACAACGTGGGGTGAGGCTATAAATGTTCAAAGCCCACCCCCAGTGACATGCTTCCTCCAGCAAGGCTGTACCTCCTAAACCTCTCCAAACAGCATCACCAACTGGGGAATGAAATGCTCAGATACCTGAGCCTGTGAGGGACATTTCTCATTCAAACCACCTCAGAAGGATTCTGTGCTGGAATGTTCTCTGAAAGAGCAAAGCCCTGTTGCACTTGGGACTTCTGGCCTCCAGGGTGGAGTTTTTGGTCATCCATAGCCCAGGAAATAAACACACTGGCCAGGGTGGCAGTCCTGCCATGTTAACTTTTTCACACTTTTCCTGTGTCTGCGGCTGCCGTTTGGATACCACTGGAGGGTGTTTGTTGTTGTAGAGCACCTTTCTTACCCTAGTGACACTGTCTAGTCACTTAATTAACACACGTTTACTTATGTATTTGTTTCGTTTTTTTATTGGCAACTGATGTTTGTATCTATTTCTGGGGTACAATGTGGTATTTTGATCTACACGTTATAGGATAATTAAGTCAAGCTAATTAAAATATCCCTCACCTCCCATAATTACTTTTTGTGGTGTGAAGACTTCAGATCCACTGTTAGCAATTTTGAGACGTACATCTCATTATTATTGACTGTAGATATCACACTGTGCAGAATGCCTTAGAGACTCACCCGTCTGCTGTCTAACTAGAACAGTATGCCCTTTGACTGACAGCTCTAGGCTCCCTGTGTTCTCCTCTGATCCTACGAACACTGCTCTGCTCTCAACTTCCATGAGCTGACTTTTGTTTTTTCAGATTCTACACCTAAGTGAGATCACTCAGTATATGCCTGGTTTATGTCTGTGCATATACATTACTTGCATACGTTACACAATATCCTCCAGGTTGGTCCACAGGGTTGCAGATGGCAGGGTTTCCTTCTTTTGAAAGGCTGTATGGCATTCCATTGTGAATAGTTACCATATTCCCTCATCCTTTCGTCCATGTACACATACTATGTTGCCTCCAAATCTTGGTCATTATGAATATTGTGCAGGGAACATGGGGGGTTGTGCATGGCTCTTTGATATACTGATTTCTTTTGGATACATAGCCAGAAGTGGGATGGCTGGATCCCAGGGCAGTTCTTTTATAAAAATGTATCCTAGGTTAGCCTTCAACTTGCTGTATAGCCAAGGTTAACCTTGAACTTCTTTTTAAATTCAGTTTATTTTTTGAAAATTTCGTACATGTGCTAAATGAGACACAATTGTATTTATCCTCTACCTTTCCCCTTCCAGTGTTCTCCAAACATCCCCATGCCCCCTCTCAACTTATGTTAGCCCTGAAAGTTCTAGTTTCCATTTTCAGAAGAACCTCCTTACTATTTCCTATAATGGTTGCACTAATTTGCATTTTTGCCTGTAGTTCGCATGTATTTATCAACCGCCATTTTTGTTCTCGGCACTGTGTTAGCTTTGGGGCACATAGTGATAAGAAACACAGACAGGGACTCTGCCCTTAGATTTTACAACAAAAGGCTGTGATACAGAGTCAGATGGCAGCCTGCCTGAGGGCGGTGGCTGAGTCAGCTGCCCACTCCTGCCTCCACTGTGTGTGCGTGAGTGTATGTGTGCGTGCACATGTGTGTGCAAATGTGTGGCGGCCAGACATCAATATCAACTGTCTTCCTACCTCACTCTTTTTTGTTTTTCAAATGTTTTATTACACTTATTTATTTAATTTTATTATTATTTTGTTTGTTTGTTTGTTTTTGAGACAGGGGCTCCTTATAGTCCCAGCTGGCCTGGAACTCACTATGCAGCCCAGGCTGGCCTTAGTGTCACAGAGATCTATCTGCCTCTGTCCCTCAAGTTCTGGGATTAAAAGTGTGTATCACCACATCTTGCCTATTACATTATTTATATTAGAATAAAAACCAACTTATTATTTATTTATTTATTTATTTATTTATTTATTTATTTATTTATTTAACTTATGTGTGCATGCATGTGTGTTTGCTGGGCATGTGTGTGTTTCTGCCACAGGGCACATGTGTGTGTCTGCCACAGGGCACATGTGGAGATCTGAGGACAACTTGCAGAAGTTGGTTCCCTCCTTCTACCATTTGGGTCCCAGGGATCAAACTCAGGTTGTCAAGCTTGGCAGCAAGTGCCTTTAACTGTTGAGCCGTCTCAATGGCCCATCACCTTATTTTCTTTTAAAGACACTGGTCGGTTAGTTTGGCTGGCCAGCAGGCTCCAGGGGTTCTCCTGTCTCTGAATTGTCAGTGCTGGGATTGCAGCCATGAATACTACACGCAGCTTTTTACATGAATGTGGGGGATTCCAACTCAGGTGCTCATGTTTGCACAGCAAGCACTAACAGCTCACTGACCTCCATGTATGTTTTGATCAAGTTGGTCACTTTCTGCCATTCACGAGAAGCATTGGGTGGCTTCTGATTGCATGGCATGCCAGGACCCCTGGAAGGGGCACTGGGGCACTGGAAGGGGCACTGGGTGGCTTCCAATTACATGACATGCCAGGACCCCTATTGATAACACATGGTTACTGCATTGACATTCAGACAAGCATATGACCTGTGTCTGTTCTAAGAGCATCCTTGAATCATGATAGAGCTTGAGATGCCATTGGCTTGGGGATGATGCTTCCAGGGTCCAGTCTCTCCTCTGGGCTCAGAGTCGTGTACACACCAGAGCTACAAGTAGATTCTGTACAGTGCCTACTTTGTAAGCTGAAGCATGCTTTTGACCTTGTTTATCTCGTATGTCTCTTGTTGAAATTCTAGCTGCCCCCAAGGTTCTCTCTTGAGCTGAGTACAGAGCTTGGAACATAGTAGACACTCATTAAGGACTGATTGATGGAATGAACGCTGTCTCCCTTACACAGGACTTACCTCAATGTCAGGCAAATAGTACTGACTCATCTTTCTCCCCTATAAGACCAGGGGCTATGTGGGAACACAAATCATGCTGGCGATGCTTTTCTGGTCTAGTCTAGCATATTGGCAGACAGGGTCAGTGAAGGCTTGCTGGATGGATGGATGAATGAATGAATGAATCAAAGGGGGGTAAGGATTAAATACAGATGTGTAACAAACCCAGCCTTTGAGAGGTGTTTGGATGGACAAATAAAGCAGAGTACTTGAGAAGTCTCCATTAGTCCTGAGCCACCTTCCCTCTGGTTTTTGGTGGTCCAGGACGGTTGGTTTTGCTCAGAGCACTGAAGCTTGCCTTGAATTTGGATGGCTGGGTGATTCTTCTAAACCTTGGCTATTTATCATAAGAGGCTGATTTCCCCCCATTGATGCTCACCCCTCCCATCTGTTCTGCCCTCCAAATCACAAATCATGTGCGTATGAGACTCTTCATAGTTGGCCTCTAGAACCCAGATTTCCAGATGATTTTCCCATTTGTAATAATGGCCATTCTGTCTAATTTTTACCCTTTCTATTTCCTGATGGACTCTCCAAATGCATTCGTGCTTTTGATCTTTCCAGAGAGCAAATGTGAATAGACTAATAAAAATCTGTAATGTAACAATTTTAATAAGTCAATCTGTCCTTCACTGTCATCGAACCAAGCTTCCATTTCACTGTTCAAGAACTCATCATACAAAATGACCTCCCTGTCACGAAAAATTACTCCGTATGGTAATGTAATCACAAAGGGGAAACATCATTTCCTATATATCATTCCCTGCAGACACCGCAGTAAGAAGCCATCACATTAAAGGTATCGAGAATGCTGCTGTTCCCGTTTGCCAGCCCGATGGAGTTCATTTTCTTTATAGGAGAAGCAAACTCAGTTCTCATTGGCAGCATTTTATTTTAAGGGTTCATTAGGCAATTGTACATTGCACCGGGACACCTGTGGAAGTGAAGATTATATCTACATGAATATAAATGTATTTGTTATGACACAGTATTACAGTCAATAACAGGTGCCTCTTAAAGGACAGGCACTTAAAAAGAAGTGTGTGTAGACGCAACTACCTATCTTCCGGAATATGTTAGTGGTGATGTGTGTTTTTTAAATTTAGGAAGTCTGTATAAGGAGAGATTAAAATATCCTCTGTTACGCATCACCTTCCCTTAAAAGTGTGGTGCTAAGCAGAAAAATGTATGTGTTTAAATAGCATATTACTAAATGGATCCTCTCTCTGAACCACATTTACTGTACAAGGAAAATATTTTTCTTCGTCTCAGTAGGGCCACAGAGACAACTCAGGCAAGGTTGAATTGAGCTGAGAGCCCTCCTGTCTTATGAATTATTCAACCATTTCCAACTTCAGAAATGCAGGCTGGCTCTCTGTTGGTGGGGATCAGGAAGGAGCTAGAAAGTTCCCTACCTGAGCAGGAGGAGCTCCACGTGTGTAAAGAAACCATCCTGGATTCTTGGTTTTCTACTCAGGTCTTTTGTTCTGGATGCCATCCAGATGGGGAGGTATGGGCTGTAGAGGAGAGAGCACAGACCTTGGAACCGAACTTAGCTCTGCTTCTCCGGTGGGTTGTCACATAAAGTGATTTAAGCACTGTATGCCTCAGTTTCTCATATGTAAAATTCAGATCATTTTGCCTACGGAGGCTGGAGAGATGGCACAGCAGTTGAGTGCTTGCTGCTCTCTCAGAGGACTGGAGTTTGGATCCGAGTATCTATACCGGCTAGCTCACAAATGCCTCTGACTCCAGCTTGAAGGGATCAATGCCCCCCTCTGGCCTCTGTGGGTACCTGCACACATACAAACATGCACCGACAATGCCCCCCTTCCACATATACACACAGCAATCAAATTTTCCAAAATTTACCTATGGCGCAGGATTGTTCTGAGGCTTTAAAGTAATTTAGAACTTGTGTTTCTGTTGGAGTAGCCTGGATGGACTAACGATTTTCTCCGTCTGAATAAAATTATAAAATGAGTAAAGCAAATTAGAGGGAAAATTCAAAACCTTTCTGAAGATACAGAGGACAGTCAAGGTAACCAGAACTTGAGAGGCCAAATTGTGGAGGGAAGAAAATTTCATCCAGCTTTGCCCCACCCTTTTCTCTGTCTCCTCTTATCAGAGTATTTATTGAGCCATAACAAAGGGAAAAATACCTCGAGAAAAAGAAAGCCCAAAAGACAAAACAAAAACAAAACTGGGGAGATGGGCTGTGCTGGTTTGAAGAAAAGATGTCCCCCCAGGCTCATGTATTGGAATGAACACTTGGTGCCTGGTTGGTGGTGCTGTTGGGGGAGGTGATGAAACACTTAAAGTATGGAGCTTAGCTGGAGGAAGAACATCACTGGGGGTGGTCTTCGAGAGGTTATAGCGCTGCCCCATTTCCTGTTGACTCCATTTCGTGGTGTGTCAATGAAACCAGATTGGTTGGCTTCCTGTTCAGGCCACCACACCGTGCATTATGGACTCTAATCCTCTGGAACCATAAGCCAATATAAATTTTTTTCCTTAAGTTGCTTCTGATCATGGCATTTTTGTCACAGCAACAGAACAGTAACTGATGCAATGGCCAGTGGGTAACACACTTGCCATGCCAGTGTGAGAACAAGATGTGGACGGTGGCCCACCTGTAATCCCAGTGCTTGGGAGGCAGCGACAGAGGATCCCTGAGACAGGCTGGCTAGATTAGCCAAATCAGTGAGCTCCGGATTCAGTGAGAGAACCTGCCTCAGTAAATAAAGTAGAGACAAACTAAGAAACACACCTGATGTCAACGTCTGGATACACACACACATGCATGTCTACCACATACAGATATACATGCAACCCCCGCACCCAGCAAAGAAAAATTACGCACTGTACGTAGAACTAAAATATTTATGGAAATACCTGAAAAGTTTCCTTCAGGAGGTGACAATACTAATATTAATAATACTGGTTGAGAAACAATCACCCGGCCTTCCAAGTCCATAGGGTCATTTTTGCTAAACATACTCTGTTCATTGAAGCAGATTCAAACCTGCCCAGGTTTAAGAAGGGACAGGCTAGACCCTACTTCTCAGGGAGAGCAGTGTCAACAAACCTGTCAAAAATTTATGTCCACCAAGGTGAACATTTTGTAGATTCTGCAGTGACAGGACTCCGTAACATGCCGTAATAAATACCCAAGTTGGCCAAGTTAAAAAGGAGGAAGGTTTAGTTAGGACCACAGTTTGGGAAGTTTTAGCCCATGCTGAAATTTGACCCTATGCTGTGGGGTCTGTGCTGAGACAGAGCATCATGGCGGGAACACACACACACACACACACACACACACGCACACACGGGGGGGTTTCATCCAGTGAAGGACAGGAAGACTGAGGCCCAGAGGTCCCATAATTCCTTTCCAAGGCATATCCCTAGTGACCTACAACTTTCCACAAGAGCTCTTAAAGGCTCTATTGCCTCCCAATAGCATCAAAGCTGCTGACTAAGGCTTTAACACACAGGCTTTGGGGAAGACATTAAAGAGCCAAACTAGAGTAAGCAATAACAAGTTCACATCTTGAATAATGATAATTATACCCCTCGGAATCTATTCTAAGGAAAACAATGAAAGAGATGAGTGACGGCAACTTTGCAAGAGGGCATCCCAGTGTTGTTTAGGATCACGACATTTTGGAGCAAACTAATTTTCCCATATCGAGAAGTTTGATAAAACATTATAATTAGGTATATATGCATATGTATGTATATGTACATATACACCAGGCAGAGACTGAGCCTGCCTTAATCGTGTCTCCAGTGATGAGCACAGAATATAGGGTATAAAAAGTATATGATTTTGTTATGGGTGTCGTATGCAAATATGTTCATGTAAGTGTATGGGGGTGCATGAGCACCTGTGTGCCTGTGTGTGTAGAGGGCAGAGGTTGATGTTGGGTCTCTCCTTTAACCTGGAGCTCACTGTTTTGGGTATGCTGGCTGGCCAGCAGCCTCCAGGGATCCTCTTGTCTCTGTTCCCCGCTCGCCATAGCACAGCACTGGGGTTGTTACAGTTGGGTGTCACCACCTGCCGTTTTTTAGGAGGCTGCTGGAGATTCAAATTCAATTCCTCATGCTTGCCAGCAAGTGCTTTAGCCTGCAGAGCCATTTCCCAGCATCACGACTGTCTTTCTGGTAGGAAACTCACTGACATGTAACTTCTACACAACATAGATCACCCGTCTAAACCATATCATTCAATAGTCTTTAATGTATCCACAGATATGTGCAACCTTCGAGACAGTGAATTTCAGAGCATTTTGTCAGTCCTTTCCCCTAAACCATTTACTTTTATTTATTTGCCAAGTCCTAGGCTTCCACTAATTGAGTTTGTGTCTCTGCAAATTACCTGTTCTGGACATTTCCAATAAAAAGATTCAAACAACACATGGTCCTTTGTGATCAGCTTCCTTTACTCAGCATGTTTTCAAGGTTCATTGATGTGGTAGCATGGGTTAGTCCCAAGTAATATTCCATTAGGTGGATATACTGCATTCTGTCCGTCCATCAGTGAGGGATATTTGTGTTGTTTTTGCTTTTTGGCTAGTAGAAATAGTGCTGCTATAAACATTTGTGCACAAGTTTTTGTGCGTATATACATTTTAATTTTTGTTAGAGTATATATTTAGGAGTGGAGTTCTTGATGGAGGTCACATGGTAATTCTATTTTTATTTTTTAAATTTTACTTATTTTTATTTATATATATGAGAGTATTGCCTGCATGTATGTAAGTGCACCCATGCTGTGCTATACCCATGTTGGTCAGAAGAGGGCATCGGATGCCCTGGAACTGGAGTTACAGATGGTTGTTAGCCACCATGTGGGTATTGGGAATGGAACCTGGGTCCTCTGCAAGAGTAGCCAGTGCTCTAACCACTGAGCAATCTCTCTAGCTCAGGTAACTTTTTTTTTCTTAATGTTTTGGAGTTACCAGAATGCTCTCTTAAGTGGCAATACCCATTTTCATTCCCACAGTGATGTGCGAGGATGTAGTTGCTCCACATCCTGCCACACAGTGACTGCTTGTAGAATAGATGTGATCACGCTGAAATTTGATCATAATATAAAACTATAACAATCCTTAGAACTATTTAAAAAAGTGGGGCATGGTGGTATGTACTTGTAATCCCAGTGTTGGGAAGGTGGACAGGCAGATCCCTGGAGCTTTCCGGTCTACTGGGTGAGTTTCAGGTCAGTGAGAGACTCTCTCACTAAACAAACAAAGTGAACAATCACTAAGGAGCAACATTCTTGGTTGTTTGTTGCTCCCCACACCTGTACACCCATCAGCCCACCCATGAACACCCACCTCTGCATACCTATCAACATATACTCCTGCACACACCTACATGCATACAAATATACACGTCTACATACAAACACACAGATTATAAAACTGTACATATGTTACAATTTTATTTCTTATTTAAAAAAAAATTGTATGAAGGAAAAGCCTGGAGGGAAACATAATAGGCCAGCTCTGGTTGTATAATAGTTTATTTCTGGTACTGAGATGAGGAGTCATTAAATTTTTCATGACTTTCTGTTTCACATTCTCTTACAGTGAAAAAATGTTGCTTTTAAAATAAAGGCACTATTTTGCATGATGCCGATGATCGGTGAGGGGCCGTGCCCCACAGCAGGAAGGACCACCCGGGAGTAAAGTTTTCACAGGCAGTCTGTCTGACTTACAGTGTTGTTTGCCATGAGGTGTTTTCCTTTGTTCTTACTCACTTTGGACTGAATGTTAAGATTCAGGGACACATTTGGTGCTGTATCTGAGGAATCTTGACTGCGAACGATAGAAACCAAGTCCCGTTAAATAGAAAAGGAATGTGCTAGAAGCACATGGCTGGTTCGCAGAAGGGTGGAGGGCCAGGCTGTGGGAACCAGCGGATGCAAAGGGTGGTAAGGAAAGTTACTGTTGCCCTTAGGAAGGAGCCAGCCTCTGAGGCCCTCACATCCTGTCAGTACCCAGGACATTGAGTTTGTCCCCAGGACTCATGCTGCTGTCACAGAAGATGGCTGTTCCTCTGTTTCCTCTTTCAACACTGAGAGGATTCAGTCACCCATGCTTAGGTCAGCTGCCTCCACCACATCTGCCTTGAAGCAAGGAAGGGAACACATCTTCCTGTAGTGTGGCGGGATTTCTCTCCACAGTAGAGGGCTTGGTGCTCAGCAGGCAGAACTCCACCCCGGTGATCCTTGCACATCCCTGTCATACAGAGTTGGCGCGCCAAGGAATGCTTATTTCTGGTGTAAGTGAGGAAGACCAGACTGCCAAATCACTCACATTCCGGCAGTGAGCACCAGGCCAATGCCTGTGTCTGCTGTGCTCCCCGGAGCAAACAGCGAGACCCATGCAGCACACCGCTGCAAGGGCCTGGTGGTGGAGCACAGGAGTGCTTTACTTCCGGCTCATCATGACCCAAGCAACTGTTCAACAGGCCTTTCCAGGCAGTGCTGTGGGGCCCCAAACTCTGCCCTCTCTAAGAGGGGTGATCTTTCTAGGACCTTCTTGTGTCTCCAGGATCTGGGAGGTGAGGAGGCAAGAGAAAGTATGCATCGTGTGCTGGAGTCTGGAAGTGGCAAAGAGCTCCTCCCCTGAAATCCTCTGACTGTTATGGGAGGTCTCTGGTTTCCTCTGGTCTATCCCAGCGGCAGTCCTGAGAGAGAATTCAGCTGGGAAAATGCTAGAAATAAGCCGTCAAGAGCTTAATTAGCACAAGTACAGATGCAAGAATACACTCTTGGGGTGGAGAGATGACACAGTGGTTAACAGCACTGGCTGCTCTTGCAGAAGACCCAGGTTCAAATCCCAGCACCCACATGGCAGCTCACAACCACTCCTAGCTCCAGTTCCAGGGGATCCCATCCCCTCCTCTGACCTCTGTGGGCACTGCACAACACAGGTGCACTTACATACATCCAGGCATAACATTCATACACATAAAATAAAAATAAATAAACAAGAATACACTTTTTGAAAAAAATCTTTATTTTGTGTGTATGCATGTTTTGCTTACATGCATGTAAGTACGTCATGTGCATGCACACATGATGATGCCTACAGAGGTCAGAAAGAGGGCATAGGATCTCCTGGAACCAGAGTTACTGATGGTTGTTAACATTATGTGAGTGTTGGGAACTGAACCCAGGTCCTCTGCAAGAGAGGCACTGCTCTTAACCACTGAGCCATCCAGCCTCAAGAACACACTCTTGAGCAAAAGAGTGGGTTGAGCTGAGCCACAACCGCACTGATACTGGCAGGCCTGGGGCTTATAGCTCTCCTCTTTCCCTATCCTAGTGCCTCTTTACCCAGAATTATACATAGATATAAAAGATGCAAGATTTTGTGTCGAAATGTTTATTGGGGGTAAGGGGGGGTGAAGCTCTTTGCTGTGCTTCTCTGGCAAGGAAGTGCTTTGAGCTGACCCAAGTAGATACTGCGGTCCTCTGTTGTTCTTTCTGGACCACCACAGATTGTCTTTACATCTTGACTGCTAGTGGCCGCCCCCATTATTATTTTTTAAAATATTGTTTGTTATTTTTATTTTTGTGTATGAGTGTATTACATGCATGTATATAAGTGCGTCCGTGTCGTGCAATGCTACAAAGGTCAGAAGAGGGCGTCAGATTCCCCTGGAACTGGAGTTACATATGGTTGTTAGCCACCATGTGGGTGCTGGGAAATGAACCCGGGTCCTCTGCAAGAGCAGTCAGTGCTCTTAATTGCTGAGCCATCTTCTCTAGTGCAGCCATTATCTTTTTTTTTAAAAAAAATTATTTTTTAAGTGTATGAGTGTATTCCCTGCATGTATATAAATGCACCTGTGCTGTATTGTGCAATGCCTACGGAGGCCAGAAGAGGGTGTCAGATTCCCTGGAACTGGAGTCATGGACGGTTATTAGCTGCCATGTGGGTGCTGGGAATCAAACCCAGGTCCTCTTCAAGAGCAGCCAGTGCTCTTAACCACGAGCCATCTGTCCATACTTCCTGACCTACCATTATCTTCTTTTTTTTATTTTAAAAAATTTAATTGAATTTTTGTGCATTTCATACAGAACATCTCAGTCTTAATCATCTTTATACTCCCTTCCCCACTGGCACCTTCCCATAGCTCCCCCACTGGAATTCATACATTTTGTCATTCGTGTTAAGGCCTACTGTGGCAAGTTGGTGTTACACCCAGTTTCAGAGCCCTAAGCAAGCCTGTCTATTGTTCTTAATGTTGTATTGTAGGGAGACTGCTAGGCAGTCCCTCTCAGAGCTAACCTCTGGCTTCAACAGCTAGACTCAATCACATGGTCTTGTTTAATCACAGGGAAGCTGGGAAAGGCCATCCAATCAAAATATAAGTACATCACCTAGAAATGTCCTTTATTAAAAAAGGGCAACAACAGTAGATTTTGTCAAAATCTGTCTCAGTGTTTCTTAACACATCTGGCTTCTAGTCCCTCTCCCTCAATAGACTCTACTGGTCAGAACATTCAGACCATGTCAGTAATCCAGGCTTCTCCAGCAGGCTGAGGGCTCCCCGCTGAATGCGGAAGTAAGGCCATGGTGACATTATTGATCACGTGCTCGGAACACTGCATATTTATATGTTATGTGTATGTGCGTGGGTGTGTATATGCCATGGAGGACGTGTGGCACTCAGAGAACAATTAAAAAGTTTTTTCGATTTAGTTTTTTTGTTATTGCTTATGAGTGTTTTGCCTGCATATATGTACAGGCAATGCCCACGGAGGCCAGAAGAGGGCATCTGATCCCCTGGAACTGGAGTTACAGACAGTTGTTAGCCACCATGTGGGTGCTGGGAACCCAACTTGGGTCCTCTGCAAGAACAACCAGTGCTCTTAACTGCTGAACCATCTCTCCAGCCCCCCAGGGGACAGTTTTCAAGAGTCAGTTCCCTTTACCGTGTGACTTCTGGGTATCTGAACTCAGGTCCTGTGTAGCAAATACTTTATGCACTGAGCCATCTCCACAGCCCTAAAAACGTAACCCTTCTTCCTTTTTAATTTTTGTTGCTTATTTGTTTATTTACTTATTTATTTAGTGTGGGTAAGTGTAGCACAGTGTGCAGGCCAGATGACAAGTCATGGGAATTGGTTCTATTAAGTTCCAAGGATCTAACTCAGGTCATCAGGGGGTAAGTATGTTTACCTGCAGAGCCATCTTCCTGGCCCACGTGAACCTTCCTTAATGCAGGCACAACGTGGAAGCCTACAGTAATCGTCAGACTGAGTGTAAAGAGCTATGTGTAAAAGAGACTCTTAAATGACTGGCTGCCATTTATGATGTTTTAAACACGTAAAGCTAATTCATGGTAAAAAAAAAAAAAAGCAATCAAAACAAGACAAAATTAAAAGAGTGATTACCTGTGGGGTTGGAGACAAGGACTGACCTAGGAAAGCCTCAAGAGAACTCAACCCCCTTGGTGATGAGACCCTCTGCATTTGCAGAGAGGTTTGGGTTGCACCAGCGTGCACATCTGTCGGGGCCCATAGGACTTAAATGCACTTACAGCTTTGCATGTTTAATTTAATGTCCATTTCATCTCAAAAGAAAAATATCCTAGGTTAGTGATATGTACCCTAAAGAGTTTGGAAAACTGGATAGTGATGTCTGTAACTTGGAAATGTATCATAACTAGAGATGGGGAAACAGAAGAGTAGATATGTGAGGTATAGCAAACACAATGCTAATTGCCATACGATTGGATCAAAGAGGTGGGGATATGAATGAATGGGCTGGCCTCAAACTCATTATGTAGCCAAGGTTGGCCTTGAACTCCTCATCCTCTTGCCTCTACCTCCCAAGTGCTGGGGATTAAAGATGTGTTCCACCAGGCCCAGCTGCATCCTTCTGGTGTGATAAGTTACCAGTGCAAAGACACTGAACATGGACCTGGGAATGTAGCATTCTAGGACACAGATGGAATGAATGCAAATTACCTCAGATACAAAGATGGCAGTAAAATGTAGTCAAGTAATTAGGAGAGGCTGCATCGAGTCCTTAATACCTTTGTTTTAATATAATTGATTTGCAAGTTTATATAGTT
>NW_008357999.1:467207-484836 GCF_000622305.1 Nannospalax galili | reverse complement strand
GGTGCAGTGATCCAGTCTGGGTGTCTGGCAGGATGAGGAGACATAATGAGGGAATGTCGTTCTCAATCACCTCCCTTTTCAGTTCAGAGATTGTCCCTGGGGCTGGAGGGACTTTTCAACACCGAAGTGGTGGTCAGGGGCCCTGTGGCTACAGAGAGAAGATGGGCACAGACTTGGACTAGGGCCAGCCCAGCACAAGTGTAAGGTACCTCATGCCCAGTGAAGGTTAGCCTGGCCTTGAACCTTTAGGCCAGGGACCCAGACTACTTCCTCTGAAGTGAATGATGACATAGACATGGGGGAAAGGTCTTTTTTTTGGATCTAAAACTGTCCATTTGCCCCTGCCACTACCAATCATTTACTGATACATCACACATCTGTTCACCCACCCATCACCCACCCATCCACTCATCTATCCATCCATTCACTCATCCATCCACCCACTCACCTACCTACCCATCCACCCCTCCATCCATCCATTCACCCATCCATCCATCCATCCATCATCCATCCATCCATCATCCATCCATCCACCCATCATCCATCCATCATCCATCCATCCATCCATCCATTAATCCATCATCCATCCACCCATCATCCACCCATCCACCCATCATCCACCCATCATCCATCCATCCATCCACCCATCCATCATCCATCCGTCCATCCATCCATCCACCCATCCATCCATCATCCATCCATCCATCCACCCATCATCCACCCATCATCCATCCACCCATCCATCATCCATCCATCCATCCATCATCCATCCACCCATCATCCATCCATCCATCCACCCATCCATCATCCATCCGTCCATCCATCCATCCACCCATCCATCCATCATCCATCCATCCATCCACCCATCATCCACCCATCATCCATCCACCCATCCATCATCCATCCATCCATCCATCATCCATCCACCCATCATCCATCCATCCATCCACCCACCCATCTTCCCATCCATCCATCCATCCATCCATCCATCCATCCATCCATCCTTCCTCCATACACCGTGTTCTCAACTCTCTGTGCCTTTCCTTCTCCTGAATGCCTTTTCTCATATCATTTCCTCACCTCCCACCCCTTGACCACTACCAGCCATCCAGCTTTCTGCCTCAGGTCATTCTACTTCCTCCCAATTACAATAGTGATTCCAACCTGTCTCAAGCTGGATGACTGATCCCCTTATTTACGGTTAGGGACTACGGAGATCAGTTGATAAAGTACTTGCTATACAAGTCCAAGGACCTTCGTTTGATCCCCAGAAGCCACATAAAAAAGCTGGGCATAAGGATCTCAGCAAGTAACCGACTGTGACTAGTAATAATCAGAAATACAGAGATTAGAGACGCATGTGCAAACATCAAAGTGTTAATTGCATTAGAAATGAGTTTTTCTGTATGAAGCAGTATATATTAAAATGAAATGGAAATCTTTTTTAAAGTTTAAAACCTCATTCAATTTTATGTCTTGTAGGGTTTATACTGAGTACAATACTGTATAATTGTATTTAACTGTGAACCTAAAAATTTACAGCCAATTTTGAAAGAGATGTATTTTTGCTTTGGAAATTGTTATTGACTATGTCAATGCTGTTGTAATGAAATACTTCTACTAATTATGTGGTTATTAAATAATAATTTAAAAAATAATAAAGAAAATATTAAAGAAAAAAATAAGCTGGGCATATGGCATACCTTTAATCCCAGCATTGGGGAGGCAGAGACAGGAGAATCCCTGGGACTTACTAGGCAGCCAGTCTAACTAAATGGGTGAGTTCCAGGTTCAGTAAGAGAGCCTGTCTCAAAAAACTACGTGGAGAGTGATGAATAAATCCAATAGATAAATTGGGTCAATTGGGAGAAAGTACCAGGACACAGATAAAAAGTCCGGCAGGATAGAGTTTATTAGCAAAGGAAATTATCACAGGACAATTCCCTTTAGGGTAGGGAAAATTCCCAGCCCATGGGTTGTGAGCTGGGGGTCTTTATAGGGGGACTTCGGGGTATGCAGAAGGCAGGAACATATTTTTAAAAATTAGGAGGGGGAGGCAGGGGAGTGGAGCCCAGGGCTTACCAGAACAGTTTCTGTTAAAACCACCCCCTTCTGTCCTTCAGGTCAGCCAGGATCTGGGTCAAAAGGTGTCTGTTTACCCTTTAAGATCATCAAAGGGAAAGCCTGCTGTGCTGAAGCCAACTCCTTGGGTCTCTGGCCAAAAGGTGGAGTCTGTTTATCCTTCAAGATCATTAAAGGGAAAGCCTGCTGTCTTTGGCCAAAAGGTGCAGAGAAGTCTGCTTCTCTAGACTTTAAAGACCAGGGTGCTCATCAGCTTGGTTCCTGCATTCTCAGAGGCTTGCAAACCCATGAGGCCCTGCTGCATTGGGGAGGGAGTTGCTGTAGATCCCAGTCCTAAAAGAGAGAAGTTGAAAAAAGATGCCTAATGTTGAACTCTGGACTCCATGCACATGCATGTGCATATGTATCCAGTTGTGCATACACGTGTATACACACACACACGTACACAATCAGCTTGGTTCCTGCATTCTCAGAGGCTTGCAAACCCATGAGGCCCTGCTGCATTGGGGAGGGAGTTGCTGTAGATCCCAGTCCTAAAAGAGAGAAGTTGAAAAAAGATGCCTAATGTTGAACTCTGGACTCCATGCACATGCATGTGCATATGTATCCAGTCGTGCATACACGTGTATACACACACACATACACACACACACACACACGTACACGTGAATAACCCTACTTTCAATACTGTGTGCAAAATATTGTTGATTCCCTACTAGACTTTAGAAACCTTAGGTACTCGGCCTGTGCCTTTGATTATTATTTAATGCTGTACACTAAGATACATAGTAGAAAATCCATATATGTTGCTCAATTTGTGGCCTTTTGTTGTTTTTCTCACAAAACGAGTCTCTGACTTTCCAAGGCACCTCTTCCATTCCCATTTCCAAGGCCTGAAACTGGGAATCACGTCTCCTGTCTTTGCTTGGCTCTGCTACCATCACATCTTTGCCTCTGGAAAGACCTCTCTGTGAGTCCTGAGCCTTGGGAAAGTGGAGACGATTTCCTGAATGAGGTGACTCAGAAGCTACTGTACCTTAGCTGAAAGGTTACTGCTGAAAGCCAGCTGCTGTTAGCCAAACTGGTCTGCCTTAAGGCAATGTCACCAGAACTAAAGGCTTGTAGCTCCCAGAATCCTGCTCACTATTAAAGGCAAATTGTCCAAGAAGGTAAAAGGCAAGCCTGCAGGTAGGGCTCTGAGCTCTCGGTAAGAGGGGAAACTAGGGATAGGGAATAACAAGTATTCAGTCACTGAACCTGATTCCTGTTGCAAGTCGTCCCCAGGGGCTGTCCTGGATGAGCTAGAGGAGGAAAAAAAATCATTTCTTCTCCTCTGAACTTCTGTATGAATTCAGGATTGGCTGACTGTGGTCAGTCCCTAGGTTGCTTTTCAAGGGTAGAATGAGAAGAGTTGTATTTTTCCTCTTTGAATTTGGACCTGGACTTTTCCTTCATCTTCTCTCTCATCAGCTCCCAAAGCTGAACCCACAGTGGTCGAGTGTGTGACTGGTGGACCAGTTACTCCAATTCCTTCTTTCTGGCCCATGTGGGTCACGCTTGATCACATGACTTGTTTTGACCCCGGCATGAATAGAAATAACGTATGTCATGCCAAAGCCACTGCATGGTCTGTCATATTCTCTCTTCCCTTTACCACAGGCAGGGAATGTTCTGGAAAAAAGGCTGTCCTATCAGCCTGGGTTTCAGAATGGAGGGAAAGGGGGCTTGCAGCTTATGTGGGGGCATGTGTGGCATAAAATAAGATGAAATATCAGTCAGTTCTAGAATGATTAGTACACGTAGTCAATAAAATGGATTTACTAGATATCATAAAGAAAAGAAAGAGAAAGGCTCCACCTTTCAAATGGTGCTAGGGCTGGAGAGATGGCTCAGTGATTAAGAGCACTGGCTGCCCTGGTAGAGGACCCAGGTTTAATTCCCAGCACCCACATAGTGGCCAACAACCACCCATAATTCCAGTTTCAGGGGATCCGACGTCCTCTCTGACCTCCAAAGGCATTGCATGACATGGGTGCACTTACACACATGCAGGCAATACACTCATACATATAAAATTTAAAAAATAATAAATTTTATAAAAGGATGCTAGTTTGCATTACATTATTCATTATTCAGTAGTGAATGATTCTATAAAAATAAACGATTTCTTCACTATGCAGTAGTTATCTATTATTTTGTATGCATCTTTGTGCACATGCACCTGTGTATAAATCATGGGGGCCAAGATCAACCTCAGGTGTGGTTTCTCAGGTGTCATCAGCCTTGGTTTTGAAACAGGGTCTCTCACTAGCCTGGAAACTGACAAGTTGGCTACACTGGGTGGCCAGTGAGTCCCAGGAATTCTATTTCTGCATCTTCAGTGCTGGGATTACAAGTGAATCCTAGGATGCTCAGGCTTTTTACCAGAGTTCTGGGGATCGAACTCAGGTACTTATGACCTATGCCCCTAACCCTCAATGCAATTATCTCTAAGCTGACATTTCTTCTGTGTAAACTGGAAGGTAATCATTTAAATCATTCTTTGAATGAATACTTATCAAGTGATAACTATCCTCTGAGTCCCTTGTCAAGTCCTAAACTGTGGTGACAATCAGAAAATCCACACAGAGCTCTGAATCTGATTAGTTTAGGTAAATTATAAACAAAGAAAATGGTCAAATATTAAACACGGTCATTTTATAAAGTGTAAGTGTGGGGTTAGGGCTGGACCGTGGAAAAGCATTTTGATTCATCATGCTGTACAGAGAAACTGAATTGACATAAAGGGAGTTATTTTAGTGGAATCATAATTTTATGTCAATCTCTTTAACAAACACACTGGCTGGATTTAAAACTGAGAACTATTTTGTTTTACATATGATTCTTTCTGTGATGCATACATTTATCTTTCAGTTTTTTGGAGTTGTTGAAATTTTCATTCATCAGAGGAAGAAACTCTTCCTGAATGAAGTCTTAATGGGTCTGGTTTCTGAAATAGCTAGATAAGTCCATGACAAATAGCTAACATTACTTGGGTTCCAGAATGTGAAATCTGGTGTGTAGTGAGGCCCTGGTCCAGGGGACTGCATTTTCTGGTGTCAGGGATAGGGCCCACCATCTGCTTCCAAGGAGCTCAGAAAATGGTTATAATCACAGAAGCATCCTGATTTTTATGTTCTTAGACTAGGCAAAACCAATGGAGTGAAAGTGGTGATTATTTACATTGAAGTTGGCCAGTTTTGTTTGTTTCCCAGCAATTTTGTTCTCCAATCAGTCATACAATATCCAAGGTGTAATAAACAAAGCCCATTCTATGGTTGTGGGAACTGAGACCAAATGAGGTTAAAATGAGCTAAGTTCATTCATCCATCCATCCAAGAAATACTTATTTACACACCATCTCATTTGGAGCTGGGCATCATGGTGGAACCCAGGACTACAATGGGGAATGGCATAGTCTTTGTTCCTAAAATGTCTATGTTCAGAGGAGACTGGTGGGATGAAATGAGAACATAGTTTTCTATGAGAACATATCCCGGAACAACTGGAGCTGATCAGAGGGGCAGTGGTCAGGCCAGGCTGCTGGGGTGGTTGGCTCATGTAGAAGTATGAAGGGTGGGAAAAGCACAGCAAGGAGAGGGGTATGTCAGCAGACTGTTGTAAGATGCTTCCAAGGTCTGTGTAGGTAGGGTGGGGTGTACAAAGCGCTCACAGAGGAATTCTGGTAGAGGATGGTATGTATGGCATGCTCAAAAATTTCAGCAGACTGTTGTAAGATGCTTCCAAGGTCTGTGTAGGTAGGGTGGGGTGAACAAAGCACTCACAGAGGAATTCTGGTGGAGGATGGTATGTATGGCGTGCTCAAAAAATCGAATGTGGTGAGGTTGATGGGTAGAGATTAAGTTTCTAGGGAAGGGGGCTGGAGAGATGGCTCAGTGTTTAAGAGCACTGACTGCTCTTGCAGAACACCCGGGTTCAATTCCCAGCACCCACGTGGTAGATAACAACCATCTGTAATTCCAATTCCAGTGAATCTTATGCCCTCTTCTGGCCTATGTAGACATTGCAAGTACTGGTGCGCTTACATACATGATGGCAAAACACTCATACACAGAAAGAAAAGTTTATAGGGAAGAGAGATTTGTGAGCAAATTAAAACCTATAAGCAGGAAGTAACACAACCTGATTTCCTATTTGAAAAGAACATGCTGACAACCCAGCATAAGAATCCAGCAAATGCAGTTCATGGTGAAATGTTGAGTGTTTCCTTCAGTATCTGGAATAAAACAGTGATTTTTGTTATCACTACTTCCTGGCAGTCCTAGACAATGCAATAAGGCAGGAATAAAATAATGAATTGGAAGAAATGACCTATTAATATTTGCAGGTAAAGATTATATATGTAAAAATCCAAAAGAATCTCTGCAGCAATTATTATACACAGACCTGACAAGATTACTGAATATAGGACAGCATGTGAAAACTACTTTATATAAACAGAAAGTAAAATTGTAATAAGCATAAAATTATATAATTTTATGTATATATAAAATAGTGTCATAGCATAAAGGCCTACAAATTTGAAAATATATCTAAGGAAAGTTCCAGAAACTGTGAAAAGTGATAGGGAAAAATTAAAGATGACAAATAGGTAGATGAATGCATTATATTTGTGGATCAGAAAACCCAATATGATGATAATAAGAACTTTACATAAGTTGATGTATAAATTTCATAAGTGTGCCCCCAACCAAAATCTCCTATATTCTTAAGGGTAGACCATTTCAAGCTGTGTGTGACATTATTCCTAGGGCTATGTAAACAAACATCTACACCCAAGATAGGAAACTAGTGACAGACCAAAGTAAGGATACCACTGAAGTCCAACTTGGTGAATCAATGAGTTTTACTGGGGTTACTTACAGGAGTATGGGTGAGGGGTTACTTAGAGGAATATGGGAGACCACTCACAGAAGCTGGAGCTCTGGAGCTCTCTGCATGACTTGCAGGCAGCTCCACAGGTTGTAAAACTTAGGGAGGTAGGGGCTTCCATATCTTGTCAGTTTCAGGGACTTCCTGAGAGCTATGAATTGTTTACTTCCTGAGTCAGAAAGCACCTCCCTTTAGAGCTTCCTGAGTCTTGGCCCTGAAGGGCCTGGAATGTCCCAGGTAGAGGTAGCTTAGACTAGCATTGTGCTCCACCCTTCATGGCTGTGTTGCAGGGCCAGGGAGGCGCATAGCATTCTGGGATGGCTGGACAGGTGGACGAAGCTGTAAAGTACGCTATCCGGGAAGAGGTTCAGAAGCAGAGATAGCAAGAGCACCCAGGTGATCTTCAAGAGCACCTGGGTGATCCTGCATCACAAGGAGTATGACCTCATCAGGTTTCTGGAAGATCATCCAGGTAGGGAGGAAGTCCTAAGGGAACAAGGTGGGGGTGATGCAACTGAGAACTGAAGATGTTGGGCACCCCACTGATGCACGAGAATTGTCTAAAACGTACACCATTGGGGAGCTCCCTCCAAAGATAGATCAAGTCAGCTAAGCCTTTGGAAACTCTTATTACTCCTGTTAGTCTAATTCAGTTCTAGCACTTGGCAAAGACTAGCTGCCTCTCTGAAAGCCAGGACAGAAAAGATTGACCTGGAATGGAGAAGTGGAAGTATTCATCACTTCCACCGAGCAAGAACTTCATTTGAGAAAATAATTGTAATGTATCTGATGTATCTGTTTCCCCTTTCAACCCTTGTTAGGAGACAAAAGAAAACAAACAAACAAACAAACTCTTCCTACTCTTAAACTTTTGGAATGTGTCTTTTTTTGAGACAGGGTCTCCCTGTAGCCTCAGCTGTCCTGGAACTCACTATGTAGACCAGGCCGGCCTTGAACTCACAGAGCTCTGCCTGTCTCTGCCTCCCGAGTGCTGGGATTAAAGGCGTGCGCCACCATGCCTGGCGTGGAATGTGTCTTTTTATTTATCAATTTTATTTTGATGTTTCTTCATGACATAATTTACTTACTGTAAGCATGATCTTTTAAAATATTTTTATTATTTATATTATG
The DNA here is from genome assembly GCF_000622305.1 of Nannospalax galili. Taxonomy (NCBI): domain Eukaryota; kingdom Metazoa; phylum Chordata; class Mammalia; order Rodentia; family Spalacidae; genus Nannospalax; species Nannospalax galili. Next base: position 476,691 of record NW_008357999.1, on the reverse strand, counting down.
GGTATGAGTGTATTGCCTGCATGTATATAAGTGCACCCGTATTATGCAGTGCCCATAGTGTTCAGAGAAGGGCATTAAATTCCCCTGGAACTGGAGTTAGGGATGGTTGTTAGCTGCCATGTGGGTGCTAGGAATCGAACCCAGGGGCTCTGCAAGAACAGCCAGTGCTCCTAACTGCTGAGTCATCTCTCCAGCCCCCAAGCATGATCTTTTAAAAATATCTCTGGCTTAAAAAAAAAAAAAAGAACTTCTTGAGTCTTAAGGAACTTCCCTCCAGGATGGAATGTTTCAATTCAGAGGAAATTGCTTCACATCACAAGCTGATTATAAAATCTATGGAAATTTTGCAAAGGTGTAATATTAGTCAAGACAATCTTAAACAAACAAACAAAAAAGTATTAGATTTCAAAGCGCAGAGTACAGGAACAAGAGACAAAGAGAGACTAAGACCAAGTCTGACCTCAACAGAGGAGACTGTTTATTAGCACAGTGAGGGGCAACAACCTTCCCTTGGGATGGAGGCTGTGCACAGATTGGAGGGAGGCTCGGGGTTTTATAGGGTCTCTGGGAAGGGTCTGGAGACAGCTACAGGGGGATGTTCGTTCCCACCTGCCAGAGGGAAGTTTGCTCCTGATATAGACCCCTGTGCTCTTGGGGTAGGGGTTGGGGAACCAGATACTCTGTGGTCAGGGGTTCCATATCATGCCAATTTCCTTCAATAGGTAAGGGACTTATACATGACTAGAAACCAAGACCTGTTAAAAATGAGTGACGTAATGTACTGTTGATACATGGACTGGCAAATGGACAAAACCCAAAACAAAAGTGTCCAGAATGACTGGCTTTGGTTATCAACTTCACACCTAGGTCGGAAGACCCTCAACTGGAGAATTACCTTTGGTTAACTGGCCTGTGGGCATGTCTATGAGGCATCGTCTTGATTGTTGAGTGACATGGGCGGGCCCAGCCCACTGTGTTTGATGCCACCCATGTGCTGGTCCTGGGTTGTATAAGAAAGCAGGCTGAGCACAGGCCAGAGGAGCAGTAAGCAGCGTTCCACCATCTTCCCTGCTTCAGTTCCCGCATCCAGGTTCCTGCCTTGCCTTGAGTTCCTGCGCTGACTTCCCTCAATGAACTGTCAGAAGAATAAGAGGAAACAAACCCCTTCCTCCCCAAGATGTTCTTGGCCAGTGTGTTATCACAGCAACAGAAAAGTAGTTACATGGTATTCATGTGGAAAGGAAGGTGGCAGGTAGACTGTACACAGAGTTGTGGAAGGAAAAACAGCCTGAAACAAAGCAGAAAGCGGCCCATCAGAACGTTGTTTTGGAAGAAAATATAAGCAATTTCAGGATCGGAGTCAGATGGAAAATGTTATTTAAAGTAGCTGTAACCGAAAAGGAGGAAGGAATGGGTAAACTGGACTGCATTAAAACCGAGAGCTGTCGTTCCCCAACAGATACAAGGTGGACTCTGGAATGGAAGAAGAATTTGCAATGCATGTGTCTGACAAAGGACTCATTTCCATCCCCCGAAAAGGCAGTCAACTTAATGGGAAAGCGGGCAGAGAAGTCTTTAGCATTCTCTCACAAAAGCAAATATCATCCAAATCTCCAACAACACAAAACACGCAAAAACGTTCAGCCTCATTAGGAATCAGAGAGACGCAAGTGAGAACCACAGTGACACAGGAAGAATGCCCACAGCACAAGGGCTAATGAGAAAATGACAGATACGGCAAGGCTGTAGAACAGCGGACAGAGTCGCACACTGTGGGGAGTAGTAGAAATCAGTAGTTTCATTTTCTGAAAATGGGCAGTATCTGTGAATGCTGAACATATCCCCACACAGTGGCCCAGAACTTCCCCCCTCGTTCAAAATACTCATCTGTGAACACTGGCACATTTTACATTGCACCAAAAAGTGTTCAGTGATGATCTGGGGACTGCAGTTCAGTGGTAGAGTTCTTGCCTAGCAATTGTGAAGCCCTGGGTTCAGTCCCCAGCATTGCTATAAACAAACAACAAAAAAAAAACGAATAAAAGCATCAATTCTAAAAGGTTTGGGGATCAATGAGGACACTGAGGTGGACTGCTCTCCATTGGGGTAATAGATTTCTTATAATTACTAACACCTTAGACAGCCAGGCAGACGACAGCATGGGGGGGGGCTGTGCTCTGAGGAAAGTTCAGGCCTACATGGTCCCTTTTTATAGATTTCAGAGGAAGGGGGGGATTCTATGCCTGGGACATGATTAATGAATATCTTGCAGTCAGGCTGTCTCTGAATCAGCTGTGAGGGAAAGAATTTAGAGAAGTAAGTTACTTTACTTGTGGAAACAAAATTACAGTTGTTTCAGGAATTGTCACAGACTAAAGGAGGGAGCTTTACAAAGCAGTTAGTCCTGGCTGATAAATACAGCACTATAAGTATTGGGTTCAGGTTAGATACAACTCAAATGTTTACCAAGAGAAAAATGATTGAGCACAGGTCATGGAATAGAGGTATCACAGATCATGGGGTGGGATGTCTCCTAGCAGGTGCTGGTTCTGTGACTGTTCACTCTGTGAAAACCCAGCAAGCTGTTTCCTTAGCATCTGAGCACTTTGGAGCAGTGTTACACTTGAGCAAACGTGCCCGTTTAAAAGAAGAAAAGGAAAATAGATACTGCAGAGTAGAGCCGATAGTGGGCTGGGCATTGCGAATGAAAAGGGTGCCTTTCAAGCTCTTGTGGGAGCCCAGGATCCGGATCAGGCTGGTGGCAGTATTCCATCCCAACAACACCTAAGAAACACTGAGGTCATGTGACTGAGGCTGAAGCAGGTGATGGCTTGTGGGAGTATGCTGATTAGAACTGGCAACAATGAACATGTGATTAGGTTGAATGCTGGTATCCTCAGATGACTGTGAGCTCAAAGCCATTCACAAGCAGACACCCAGCTGGGCAGGGCAGAAGGTGACAGAAGGAGGAAGGAAAAGCTGCTGGCTTTTCTTTCTTCACATGACAGGATAATGCCCCCACTGTGTGATGACACCTCACTGTGTAGTGATGCCCCACTGTGTGACGACACCCCACACTATGTGATGATACCCCCATTGTGTGATGATGGCCACTGTGTGATTACACCCCACTGTGTGATGATACCCCCACTATGTGATGACACCCCCACTGTGTGGTGATGTCCCCACCACCTGGTGACACTTTCACTGTGTGGTAAGGCTCCCGCGCTCTCACTATGTGGCAATACCCCACTGTGTGATGAGATCTATAGTCACCTATCTGCAGATACGTGCATCATACTTCTATCCCAGCAATCAGTAGTGTCAAGATCACTCTGAAGTCAAACACTAGTTCGTTCTGTGCATGTGTCAAGGGCAAGTGGCTCTGGCTCCACTTGCTGCCTTATTTATTTATTTATTTATTTATTTATTTATTTATTTATTTATTTAGTGCTTGTGTGTGTATATGTGTACATGCACATGCCACACTGTAAGCATGCCACTAAGAACTTGCTTGATGTTTTAATGAATAAATGAGCAAATTTCCCTACTCTCTCCTTCCACCATGTAGTTAATCTGGGATCGACGAACACAGATCACAAGGCTTGGCAGCAAGCACATTTACCCACTGAGATATATTGCCACCCCATGCTTGTTGTTTTAAATTGTCAGGCTTGAGAGGCATCTTATACTAAAAATCTTTGGCACAGAGTGAAGTGTGGGTGATGGAATGTATCCTGGGTTTGAACCCTGGTTCTACCTGGTACCGTCTGTCTATCTAGCTTCTTCATCTGTAATAGGAGAGATTTGCCATGTTTTATCACTGGGAGTTTTTCATCTGATAAATATCAGTGATTATAAGTTTAATGACATGCTAGACTTGCAGTTCTGCTAGAAGTAATTGGCATTGTGGTCTGCTTCACTTCTTGTGGAAGGTCAAGGCGTGCTGTTCCAGACCCCTGTGTTTAATGCTCATTTGCTGACCTGAAATTTGAGTTGATTGTGCAAAAGCCTCTAGTGGACAAATGCATCTGTGGCTAAAAATAACTTCTGTGAGCTCCCTGGGTGAGCAATTTCCACATGCCTTAGTGCCTCAGCTCTGATGGACTCCCCACCACCCTCCCGGTTCTAGTAGAATGCACACTTTCTTAGAATGCCAAAATGTTTCATCAAAGAGGGGTAGAGAAAGGCATCAAACCTGTACAGGATGACCTTGTATCATCAGTGAACTGAGAGGGGCTTATCTGAGGATTTCAGCAGAGGAAAATTTGCTTATTTATTCATTAAAACATCAAACAAGCTCTTAGTAAATGTGCCACTTAGCTTTCCATCACTATAACAAAACACCTGACACAGGTTACTTGTGAAGAAGAGGTTTGCTTAGCTGACTGTTTTGGAATTACAGGGCATGATGCCGGCATTAGCCCAGTTCTGGTGAGGGAAATTAGGAAGAAGCCTCACATGTACAGTTTACATTTTCAAACAGGAGGTCAGACACAGGAGACTGATGTCACACAATCCCTTCTGAGGTCATGCTCCAGTAGCCTATGATGGTGATGGACCTAGCCATCATCTCTTGACAGTCCACCACCTTCAGTTAGCACCACAATGAGACCTAAGCCTTCATCAGTGGTCCCCTGGGCCCAACTCCAACTGCATCAAAAACCTGTCAGTGCAAGCTGGTTGTGGTGGCACATGCCTTTAATCCCAGCACTTGAGTGGCAGAGGCAGACAGATCTCTGTGAGATTGAGGCAGTCTGATCTATATAGGGAGTTCTAGGCCAGCTGGGGTTACAGGAAGACCCTATCTCAAAACCCCCCAAAATCTTCAGTAAGTGACTAAGATGTACCAAACGCTGAGCTGAGTGTTAAGAATATGGTTTTAGAAAGGGGTTTAGTCTTAGGGAACAGTGAACCCAGGTTCTCTGCAAGAGCAGTCAATGCTCTTAACAGCTGAGCCATCACTCCACCTGTTACTGCTTTTAAACATATCTTTTGGCTGGAGGGTGAGGAGGAAGATGCTGCTGACCTTAGTGGTAATGATAGAGTCAGATACTATTCTAAGTGCCACATCTATGTTAATTTAAATTTCTTTTTACTCCAACTTCTCTTTTCAGTACTGGGGACAAACCCAGGGTCTGTCCATGCCAAGCAAGTGATCTACCACAGAGCTACATCCCAGCCCAAGATGGCTCTTTGAGTCTTGCTTTATGCCCCATACTGGCTTTGAGGTCAGGATCCCCCTGTCTCAGCCTCCCAGTGCTGGGATTTATAGATGTGCATCAACATACTAAGCTGCCAAATTTTATGTTCTATGAAAATAAATATAATCAAATTCATCATGTTAAGCAATTTAAGTACATGGTTTGTTGATATGAAATCAGTTCACAATGCCACGCAGCCGTCACCACCGCTTGTCTCTGTAGCTCTTTTTGTTTCTTTATAAACTGAAAGCCTGGGGCTGGAGAGATGGCTCAGCAGTTAAGAGCACTGGTTGCTCTTGCAGAGAACCTGGGTTCAGTTCCCAGCACCCATATGGCAGCCAACAACTGTCTATAACTCCAGTTCCAGGGGATCTGACGCCCTCTTCTGGGCATTGTATGACATGGTGTATTTACATACATGCAGAAAAAAACACTCATACAAATAAAGTAAAAATAATACCCACCTGAAACCTTGTAACTAATGAACAATAAACTCCATATCCATCTTCAGCCCCCCCCAGGGACCCCATTCTATCCCCATATATGATTTGACTCTTTCAGGTCCCTTTCCTCAGTGGAGTCACTGAGTATGTCTTGGACTGACTGATTTCACTGAACTTGTACTCAGGATTCATCCATGTTGAATGTAGCATGTCTCAGAATTTTCCTCTTTTCTAAGACTGAGCAATATTCCATTATGTGAGTATCCCACTTCACCGATCCATTGCTCTGTCATGTACACTTGGGGCTCCTGCCACATCTTAGCTTTTGTGAATCATGCTGCTGTGCACATACATGTACACGTGTGTCTTAGTGATGCCTTTTTCAATTCCTTTAGGTATATACCTGGAGCTAGAATATTCGAACACACGGTACTTCTATTTTTGATTTTTTAAGGAACCACCACACAGTTTTTCCTAGTGATTGTGCCATTTTAATTCCCTTAACAGACACAAAATTCCCAGTTTCTCCGCATTGTCACCAACACCTATTAATTAATTAATTAATTAATTAATTTTTGAGTCAGGGTTCCCCTGTAGTCCCATCTGTCCTGGAACTCACTATGTAGACCAGTCTGGCCTAGAACTCACAGAGATCCACCTGCCTCTGCCTCCCGAGTGCTGGGATTAAAGGAGTATGCCACCACACCCAGCTGTTTTCTTTTTTTCAATAGTAGCCACCCTAATGGATGTTAGAAAACTCTCTCTCTCTCTCTCTCTCTCTCTCTCTCTCTCTGTCTTTAAAGCAACTCAAGTAACATTTTGACATACAGATTAGGTACAAAGCAGGGGGAGCAACTTGTTCCATTTCACACAGCCAGTGTCGAGGCCCACACCAGCAGTCTGCTCTGTCCACTCCTTGATCCCTCTCTTCCCAACACAGCTTTCCTTTGGTGTCACACACAGTGCCTTCGTCATGGCCAGAGGATGGGTCATCAGAAGTGTCATGTTTGCTCCCTGGAAGAGTTCACAATTCACTGCGCAGGCATGTCAGGTCAGGATACGTACGGGAGGGGGTAGGGAGACACAGTCAGGAGAATCTACTCTGAACTCACTGAGGAAGACATGGGTACACTCATGTGTGGCCCTGTGTAAACACTGTGATGATTGGATGGAGTATTAGTTACTTTCCTGTTGCTACAACAAAATATCCAACAGAAGCAACTTGAGGGAGGAAGGGCTTATTTGGGTTCATAGTTCAGGGTGCAGTCTGTCATGGTGGAGAAGGCATGGCAGGAGTGTGAGGCAGCTGGTCACATGGCATCTGCAGTCAGGAAGCAGAGAGATGAACGCTGGTGCTCAGCTCCCTTTCTCCTGTTCATTCATCCTGAATCTCTAGCTCATGCCTTCTGTGCCTTCTGTACTTAGAGACGGTCCAATTAACCTAATCTAGAAAGTCCCTTAGAGATAGGTGTTTGTCTCTTAGGTGTTCTAGATCCTGTCAAATTGACAGTTGATATTAACCATCACAAATGCTTTCCCTCTCAGACAGCAATATATCATTTCCGTCTCTCCTTATGAACTCAAGAGGTAGCCTGAGCCCATTCTAGATGAGTTTCAGACTTGCAAGAGGCACTGGAAATTCTGTCATCACCATCTCTGTCATCCGTTTTCCGTACTGTTATCTAAATAAGCTTTTCAGTAGTCAGCTATAAGTAAACTTTTTTTAAAGTCATACCTATTTGACATGGGTGTGAGCTGTTAGTAATATTTGTTGCTTCTGAGCATGGTGGTGCACGTCTTTAATCTCAGCACTCAGGAGGCAGAGGCAAGAGGATCTTGTGCTCCCAAGAGGCCTCTGATAGGAATACTCTGACAGGACAGACTCTACTGGGGAAGAAGGCCAGTGGGGGTCATGAGCTTGGATTGTGAGGCCTCATTCTGCTGCAAGCTGTGTGACCTTGAGTGAGTGTAGTACTGTTGAAGGTTCTACCCTCTCGAGGTTTGGAAATGTGGGTGGTATGCTTCCTTCTCACAGTGACTGAGGGAGGCCCTGGGCACCTGATAGAAGTACTCGATACCTTGAAACTCCCAGGGGAGAGTCCCCCCATGTCCCACTCCTGCAGATGTTTGTGTGGGTGATTCACCTGCCAGATGTTCATGTGATTCAAGAACTTTCTCACTAGGGTTTGATTGTAGAATTCTTTTTTACATGATTGCCTATGCGTGGAAGTTGTAAGGATTGTGTCAACACAGAGCCTGAGGTAAGACTGTAAGGATTGTGTCAACACAGACCCTGAGGTGAGACTGTAAGGATTGTGTCAACACAGAGCCTGAGGTAAGACTGTTGCTTTGTTTTATTTGGATTAGCAAGTTGTTCCTCATTTTGAAAAGGTTTATCAAAGGCATATATAACTCATGGACCTGGCATGAAGCTGAACGTGCGCAGCATGCATCCACCACAGACATGATGATTTTTCATACACATACGAAGAAACTTACATGATACCCTTCGTTTGTCCTTTGTAATTAAGGTAGGGTGGTAAAGGGAAGTGTCAGCGTGTGTCATGCAAAGAAGTCTTTGAACTTGATAGAGATCAGTATGTCTGACGTCTGGCTCCTCCTGGTCTACCCTCCGTCTTCATCTGTCTGAGTCCTGCCTTCAGAGGGTTGAAAATGGTGAGCACATTCTTTTAGTCACCTTTTCCTGAGCCTTTGCTTTTCCAGAATACACAGCCCCCATTCATTAGGCTTTTATCCAAGAATGTGGTTTTAAGACTCGTCATCAGGAGCTGGGGAGATGACTCAGTGGGTAAAGTGCTTGCTGTGCAAGCATGAAGACCCGAGTTCAGGTCCCCAGCACCCACATAAAAGCCAGGCATGGTGGCATGTGTCTGTAATCCTCAGGCTGGGAGCAGAGACAGGTGGATCCCAGGGGCTTGCTGGACATCCAGCTTAGTTGAAATGATGAGCTCCAGGGCCAGTGGGAGACTGTGTCTCGAAAACTAAGGTGAAAAACAGCGGATGGAGACAATTGAAGTGGACCTCTGGTCTCTACATGCACCTGTGTAAGAGAACACACCTGTACACAGACAACACACACACACACACACACACACACACACACACACTCCTCATCGGCCTGGTAGCAACTCTGTATAGCTTTTCTCTGTTTTCCCTACCTGCCACCCTTGAAAAGAAACAGAATACCTTGTGATCCATACTTTCAAACATGCAAGATTTTTCTTTCCAAAAGGAAGGAACAAGTTGGAATCAGGTGTGGGTCTTGTGTGCAGTGATCAGTGTCTGAAATGCATCACGCAGCCCATGGAAGCATGGCAGCGAAAACCTATTTTAAGAAACGTTACTTTTATTTTATGCGTACGAGTGTATTGCCTGCATGGATGTGAGTGCAGTGTCTGCAGAGGTCAGAAGAGGGCATCAGATCCCCTGGAACTGGAGTTACAGGTGGTTATTACTGCCTCCCACAGCTGCTCCTTCTCTCTTTCCTAACCACTTCCCTCCCCCATCAGAGCCCGTTGTCCCCTAGACAGTTTGTCTTCTACCATCATATCACCCTACATACATGATTTTATGTTTCTATGAAATCTATGACCCACAAATGGGAGAAAGTGTGTGTTATTTGTCTCTTTGAGACTTACTTAATTTGCTTGATATGAATATTTCCAGTAGTACCCATTTTCCTACAGGGGCTGTAACTTCATTCTTTATGGCTGAAAACAAAATTCTGCCATTTCTCTGTTGGTGGATATCAAGGTTTTGGCAAGAAACACGCACACACACACACACACACACACACACACACACACACCCGCACCC
>NW_008357999.1:460898-467184 GCF_000622305.1 Nannospalax galili | reverse complement strand
CACACACACACACACACACACACACACACACACACACCAGCAGCCTCCCCCCACCCCCACCCCCCGTGCCTCCACATGCTTGATTTGTTTTCTTGGAACTTGGCTGCTGGGAGCCCAACATTGCCTGTCTGTGACATCATCAGATTCTCAAATCATGGAAGAAGAAAAATAGGGAGAAGGTCACCAACAAGGAAGGCTCTGGAACAAAATGACCTGGGGACAGGTAGCCTTGGTACCAGTCTCTGTCATCATCGTTTCCCTGTGACCTCACCATCAAACAGAAATTGTGCTGACTCTGGGAGTTGGTCTGATGGAAGCTCTCCTCTTTTGGTGAACTTGTGTCTAGGGACCACCATTGATCCTGGGCTCCCCATTCTAAAAGGTCCTTTCCAGAGATGGCAGATTCTAATTTGATCAGAAAGTAGATGCACTGGAAGCTTCCAGATCACCATGACGATGGCCCTGGAGTTGTCAGATCCTTTCACCAATGTGGGATTAGTCCAGTGACATGGTATTCAGATATGACACCTTTCACCAAGATTGTGATCTCTGGAGCCTCAGGGGAACAGGCATTGTTGCCTTCAGTTAAATCACAGCAGGCCACTCTGCAGAAATATCAGGTGGCCTTCTGTGCCTGACACATCTGCAGCAGATCAGAAGCAGCTTTTAAAGCATGCATGTGTGCTGAATACAGACTCTATTCGTGTCACTGTTCTCTGAACCATACGGCATAACAATGCTCCATGTTGCACTTAGGTTGTATTAGATATTGTTAGTGATTGGAAGATGGTTTAAAGTGTGTCAGAGAGTGTGTGAAGGTTGTGAGAAAATATGCCATATTGCACCAGGAACTTGAACAGCCAAGACTTTTGGGATCTGTAGAGGGCTCTGGAATCAACTCCCATGGGGAACAGCTATAGTTCATGGTTGCTTTTTGGTGATGTTTTTCCTATTTTCTGTGCATGCATGAGTGTGTGTGTTCTCATGTAGCCTGGGCTAGCCTAAAGCTCCCCGTGTAGCAGAGGATCACCTTGAACTTCTAATCCATTTGCTGTCACCTCCTCAGTGTCAGGATGACAAGTGTGTCTCACCACCTTTAGTTTATGGGACCTTCAGTTCTTTGAGATAGGGTCTCCCTGTAGTCCCAGATGGCTTGGAATGCACCATATAGACCAGGCTGGCCTCCATCTCACAGAGATCTACCTGCTTTTGCCTCCCAAGTGCTGAGATTGAAGGCATGTGCTACCATGCCTGGCCCCTACCATTATTTTTATGACTCTGCACCCTGCCTTGTTTGATTTGTTCTGTTCAGGACCCCACAAGGAGTCACTAACACAAACAGGGGAACAATGGATGGGGTCCTGTTATGGCAGTGTGTGCTACAACTGATCATTGTGATCTAGGATTTCCTATTCAACCTGGGACTGGAGGAGCTGAGCCTGTAGAAGAATTGTCAAGGCCACCCAGACTGTGATGCTGGGACAGCAGGAAGGGCCATCCTCCTGAGTGACAGAGGCAGTCCTGTGTCAGAGCTGGGGTGGTGGCTCAGTTGGTCAGGTGCTTGCCCAAGTGCATGAGGACCTGAGGTCAATCCCTATGTAAAAGTCCATCAAGAATGGGGCTGTGCACCTGCAATCCCCAAGCTGAGAAGGCAGAGATGGGAGGATCCTGGGCTCACCTGCCAGTCAGGCTAGCTGAATTTGTGAGTTCCAAGATCAGTAACAGGGACTGAGGAAGACACCTGATGTTGACCTCTGGCCTCCATATGCACATGTGCCTATGCCCATGTGCACACACATGAACACATGCACACACATGAACACAGGCACACAGAACAAAGGAAGAAAGGAAGAAGAGTCCTTGTCAGATTGGCAGAGATGAAAGAGACTGTCCAGCCATTGTAGACCCACAGTTGATAAGGAACAGGCATTTGGTACTCAGTGCTGATGTTTCTGCCAGAGTCTAAACAGGGGGACAGTATGGAAGACACAGAGTCAGAGTTCACAGGCCGTGGCCTGTGGTCAAGTCAGGCTCATGGCCCATTTCTAATAATCTGCAAGGTAAGAATTTTTTTTCTTTTACTTAAGTTCGTTTGGGGGTCTTTTTGAGACAGGGTCTCTCTGTAGCCCCAGCTGGCCTGGAACTCACTGTGTAGACCAGGCTGGCCTTGAACTCACAGAGATCTGCCTGCCTCTGCCTCCTGAGTGCTGGGATTAAAGGTGTTCACCACCACACCCAGTTTATGTGTAACAGCTGGAGTGATGATTCAGTGGTTAAGAGCACATATTGCTTTCACAGAGGACCTGAGTTCTATTCCCAAAACCCATGTTGAGTAGTTCACAACCATCTATAACTTCAGCTCCAGGGGATCCAATACCCTCTCTGGCCACCACAGGCACCTGCACACACACACAGTTTAAAACCTTTAAAGATTATGTGTGCTTATGTGCATCTGCATGTTAGTTTTGCACATGTGCATAGGATGCCTGTAGAGGCCAAAGGAGCACATCAGACCCACTGGAGCTGGAGTTACAGATGGTTGTGGGTGCTGGGAACTGAACTTGTGTCCTCTGCAAGAGCAGCAAATTCTCTTAACCATTGAGTCATTTCTCTAGTCCCTAAGAATGGTTTTAAAATGTTTAAGCGGTGTGTGGGGAGAAATCAAAACAAAAGCATTATTTGGTCACCTGTGAAAACAGTGAGAAATTGAAGTCTCCGTGTCTGTAAAGCATCTTGTTGGAACAGGGCTCAATGGAAGATGTCGTGGAGAAAACTCTAGGGGAGTGCCATTTACAATAACGAGCTTCTCTTCACGGTAATAGGATCACATTGGCACAGAGATGCTGCCCTAGTCCCATCTGCAGGGGGCCCAGCTGCCTTCTTGGGCTGAGAGGCAACTCAGTCATCCGCCACTCAAGCCGTTTACCCAGTGATGAAACCCAAGTCATTTATTAGGATTTTACGATGCGCTCTCTTTCCTGGCTGGGGAACGGTTTTTATGGCCTCCAGTCCTGCAATTTCAGTCTTGCTAATATTGATTTTTACCATAATCTCTTTTGCCTTTTTTTTTTTTTTTACACTTCTCAAGTTATTTCTTGATTTGGACAAAATTCACATTTTAAAGCAGTTTGAAGATATGAAAACTAACCCTTGAGAAAACATATTATGATAATTCTATTTTCCTTCTGGTAGGCAACATTAGGATTGTGTGTCCACGAGGGAAAATGCAATTGGAAGCCCAGAGGCTTTGTTACCCCTTCCATCTTCTTTTGGTTCATAGCCTGCTGCGTTCAGCTCTGAAGCCGCTCATCCCCAAGGCCTGTGTGTTTACAGCTTGGATCCCAGTTTGGTGGTATTGCAAGTGGTGGACCCTTGAAGAGGCAGAGTCTAGTGGGAGGTCTGTAGACCATGGGGAGAGTGCCTTGGAAGGAGACTGAGGGACTTCTTTTTCTTTTGTGTCTTGACCATTAAGAGAGTTTTCTCTGCCATCCACTCTTGTATTATAACCCCAAAAGCAATGGGACCAGCTGGTGAGCCAACAATAAACCTTCTCTTTTTATAAGTGGATTATCTCAGGTGTTTGTTATAGTAACAGAAATCTGACTAACACACAGGGGACACTAAAAAAGGAAGACTTCCGACCTGTCAGAAGCAGGTTTAAAGCTTGTTGCCCCAAGCACTCCTGGGAAAAATTATTGTCTCTAATTATTTTAGAATGCCAAATGCATTACGTGTAACAATTTCTACAATTCTGGGAGGTTGGTGTTCGTCTCTTGTGATAGAGGAAGGAAGTGAATTTCACAGAACTGATGTAGTCTGATGAGAATTCAAGTCCAGGTCATTTGATTCCAGGACTCTGCAATCCTTTCACCCAGACCTGGGGACTTCCCAGAGAGACACTCCATGTGACGGCAGAGACCGGGTGTTAGAGGCCTGGACCAGAAGGGCCATAGCACAGGGTCCTGAGGGTTCCATGTCCCTTTAAGAACATGCTGGTTCTCAGTCATGTTGCTAGGCTAACTGTGTTTCCAGGCAAACTAATTACAGCACGTGTGGGTCCTGCCTAGAGCTGGGTGGGCACTAGTTCCTCTTCTCTCCCAGCACAGGAAGCATTGCCAATGCCTAGTGTTAAATGAAAAGGCCACTTTGGGGCTTGGAGATGAACGTCGCTGTGTTCATAAAACACTTCATGCGCACTTCACATTGTGCTAGGGAACATGGGGTGGGGGTGGGGTGTCTCACACACGTGTATGTGATATAGAATATCTGTTTCCATGACTACAGGACTCTGACTTTAAATTTTATTAGCATAGATTATTTGTGCAAAATAATGGGTTTCAACGAGACATTTGCTCATATGTATGCTGCACATCGATCATATCGATCTCACCTCCCTTGCCCCCTTTCCCCAAAAAGAACCCCTTTGGCTTTTCCATCTTCTTTGAGATCTAGGCTTTGAGTCTGAGAGGAAACATGTGGTTGGTGTTTTTCCGAGTTTGGCTTATTTTGCTTAAGATGATGATCTTTGGTGCCATCCATTTTTCTGCATGTGCCACCACTTCCTCCTTCTTCGTGGCTGAATAATACTCCACAGTGTGCATACAACTATGTTCTCTTCCTCTGCTCATTTGGTGATGAGCACCTGAGCTGTTTCCATAGCTTGGGTTCTGTGAACGGTGCAGTAACAAGCATGGGTGTACACGTATCTCTGTGATTTGCTGGCTTAGATTCCTTAGACCCAGGAGCAGTATGGCTGCTCCATACTAACTCCCACAGTAGCTTAGAATGGTTACTACTGATTGTCAGCCTGATGGCACTAAGAATAACCGTGGAAACAAAACTCATGGCATGTCTGTGTGGGTGTTTCTAGATTATGTTATTTGATATGGAAAGACCCAGTTCATAAATATGAGTGGTGTCATCCCATGGTGATACCATGGGGTCCTGGGGTCCTGGACTGAATAAACAGGAGAAAGAGAGCTGAGCACCAGCATTCATCTCTCTCTGCTTCCTGACTGTGGATGCCATGTGACGGCTGCCTCATGCTCCAGTCGCCCTGTCTTCCCTGTCATGGTGGACTGTTCTGTTCGAACTGTGAGCCAAGATAACCCATTCCTCTTTAAATTGCTTTAGACAGGCTTTATGTTACAAGCCAAGCCACTGGCACGTGGCTGTACTAGTTTACCCAACAGCAGTGTATAAGGTTCCTTTCCCTCTTTATTCTCAACATTTTTATGCAATATCCTCATGAATCAATCTTATACCCATTTCACAGGTAAAGAGACTGAGGGAAAGCTCATGGAAGAAATGTACCTGAGAGATCAGAACCACAGGTGTGATAGGACTACTGGTTTCATAAAAGTCCTTGCTTGGGGCACGTTTATAATGTGGCGTAGAATCCACTGTAGCTGACCCATAAATTTTCAGGACATCTCAGAGGTTCGTGTGGGGAACACTTTCCCAATTTTCTTTTAGAGGCATCTGTTTGCTGCCCCCCGCCCAGGTAGGCTTCATGGGGCTTCTGCTCTGGTTTCCTTAACCTTCATCCTTGTATTAACGACTTACTTTCCTGTTAGCCTCTCAGCTGTGTGGGGTTAGCATGTGTGTTTGGTGTAGAACTCACAGAACCTACACTGTCTGAAGAGATCCACAGTGACAGCAGAGAAGCTGGGATTTCCCTGTGTGTTTCTCTCATTGCACTAAATAGTAATTTAGGTGTGTGCACTTGGGATTTCGCTTGCCAGGTTAGTTTGGGGACAGTTCATATGAATGGGGAGAAAAAGGGGTTTTGCTGCTTGGGCAGAGACCCCAGCAAGCCTGTCTTTGAGTTTTTGACAAAGCATCTGTCAGGGATGAATTGGCAGAAGTTCTGGTCTGGCTCCTGTCAGTGTGGAGGAAAGTGAGCAGCCTGTCCTTCCGCCCTCGTTCTTAGCCCTCACAGTGCTGTTGACATGCGTGCATCCTTTCCAGCTTCTCTTGCAGTGCCCAGTGTCATACCAGTGCACCTCCCGAATGTCCTTAACGCTTAGTTTATTAATTTTACTTTATGTGTATGGTGTCTTGCCTGCATGTGTGTAAATGCACCTGTGCCGTGCAATGGCTGTGGAGGTTAGACAAGGGCGTCAGATCTCCCTTGGAGCTGAAGTTATGGATGGTTGTTAGCCACCATGTGGGTGCTGGGAATCAAACCTGGATCCCCTGCAAGAGTAGCCATCCCATCCCTCCAGCCCCAATGCCTAGCTTATTTAAAAAAACTTTAAAATTTGTTTATTTTCACATGCATGCC
>NW_008357999.1:443946-460880 GCF_000622305.1 Nannospalax galili | reverse complement strand
TCTCTCTCTCTCTCTCTCTCTCTCTCTCTCTCTCTCTCTGCATGTATGTGTGTGTTGGTGTGAGGGCGCACACATGCCACCATGACCCATGTGTGGAGGTCAAAAGACAACCTCAGGCATTGGTTCTCACCTTCTACTGTGGTTTGAGGAACCATATCTCTTGTTTCTGTTGCACTGCCTACTCCAGGTTGGCCCCTGGGCTTTGCCTGATTCTCTCATCTCTGCCTCCCATTTCACCACGAGAGTGCTGGGACTGCAGGTGTGCACTACTGTGTCTGCCTTTTACACCATTTCCAGGGCTCTAAACTCTGGTCGTCAGATTGGTGAGGCTAGCACTGTTGTTGGCTAAAGCGTATCCCTGGCCCTTTACTGATTGTTTTTGGTCTTTATTACCTACAAAGGATTTGGTGCCCTCAAATCTGTGTACATAAACCTTTACTTTTTGACTCAATTTGAAGTCACAAAGTAACTTGACAAGTATTTACAATTTCAATAGCAACCATTTCTGCTTCTCAGGAAAGGTAGGGGTAATTTGCATGGACTGAGCTCAAGCCGTAGTCCAGAAACATGCATTTGGTATTCGCCATGACCCTGTGTATTCTCTTTTCATAACAGGCTCTGCAGGAGGGGGGCGGTGACCCATTCAAAGGCATCATATAAGAGGTAAACTCTTCAACCCAGTCTGTCTGACTCTAGAATGTATACCTTACCTGGCACTTCACTGGACTGCAGAGGCACTGGGACATTCCCGGTAGTTTTTACCTTCTTGATTAAAATCCTTCATTTCATCCAAATCCCTTTTCTCTCCCAATTTGAGACAGGGTTGAAGAAGCCCAGTGGGAGAAGACTGTCTGTATCCATTTCTATGTGTTGAGCTTAAACAAAGCAAGATTTATCTTCCTCCAGAACTCTCAGGCCTAGAGACATGAGTGCCTAGCACCCTACTGAGACCACGTGGACGCTACATGCTGTTGCTAAGTTCTGGTCACCCAAATGCTGGGCAGCAGCCAGGATGATGATTCTTGTAATAATGGCTGATGTTTATGGAGTACCCAGTGCAGGCACTGGTCCAAATTCATTGTATAAATTAACTCACTCAATCCTGAAAGTATTCCAGTGGTTATGTTACTGTTCCCATTGGGATGATGAAAAAAACCAAGGTGACCCCCATAGAGCCTGCCTTCTGGTATCAATGCACCTGGGAATTCCCTTCCCCTTGAGAGTGAACAGGCTCAGTGGCTTGCTTCTGACCCATGAGACCCTGCAAAGGTGATGGGATATCACCTCTGTCTATTATGTCACGTGGGGAAAGTAATGGGATGTCTCTTGTGTGTCACATAAGAGTCTTGCTGTTCAACTTTGCTCTCTCAGTGGCTTTGAAGAATCAAGTGTCTGGGGATTGGAGAGATGACTCAATGGTTAAGAGCACTGGCTGCTCTTGCAGAGGACCTGGGTTCAGTTCCCAGCACCCACATGGCAGCTAACAACTGTCTGTAACTCCAGTTCCAGGGGATCTGACACCCTCTTCTGACCTCCTTGGGCATTGCACAATATGGGTGCGTTTACATGCAGGCAATATACTCATACATGTGCAATAAAAATAATAAAATATTAAAATAAAAACAAACAGATGACTAGGGGTGTAACTGAATATTTTATTATTTTTATTGTATGTGTATAAGCATATTGCTTTCATGTGTGTAAGCACACCTGTGTTGTGCAATGCCCACAGAGTTCAGGAGCTGGAGTTACAGACAGTTGTTAGCTGCCATGTGGGTGCTGGCAATCGAACCCGGGTCCTCTGCCATAGCAGTCTGTGCTCTTAACTACCGGGTCATCTCTCCAGCCCTTACAGGTATAACTTTCAAGAGTTTGTCGTGCTGTGACCACTTCCTCTCTTTCTCTGCTTTCTGTCCACCGTGAAGTGAGCCACTTTATGCTGTCAGATTCTCTTTGTTGTGATGTTCAGCCTTGCCTGGGTGCATAGCAATGGAGCCCACTGACCACGGACTAAAACTCTGAAGCCATGAGCCAAAATAAATCTTTGCTCCTTAAAAAACAAAAAAGAAGGGACTGGAGACATGACTTAGCGGTTAAGAGTACTCACTGGCTGCTCTTGCAGAGGACCTGGGTTCGATTCCCAGCACCCACATGGCTGTTAACAACCGTCTGTAATTCCAGTTCCAGGGGATCCAACACCCTCTTCTAACCACAGGTGTTGTACAACATGGGTGCACTTATATACATGCAGGCAATACACTCATACACATAAAATAAAAATAATAAATAAGATATTAAAAAAGAAATGTCCTCCCCTGTCCTTCCCCCACTCATTTAGACCATCTGTATTTTCTTACCTATCAGTAGATTTTGTCTCATTAACCAAACAAAAATTTCTCAAAACCAAACACAAATAAAACTTCTTTGAACAACATTTAACAGGCTTGCTTAATACCTGCATTGATGTTCACGCTTGCAGGATTGTTTTTAAATAGCAAAATATGATGCATTTAGACTAAATACAAAGTCAGGAGGCTCAGTGTTTCACACAGATGAATGGCTACAGACTGTTTTCCCCAACGATTAGCGAAGCAGGCTCCATTTTGAACAATTTTCCCAGGTGATTGTCAAAGGGATACAATACAATTCTACACATTCTCTGTCTCTGTCTCTGTCTCTGTCTCTGTCTCTCTCTCTGTTTTCTCTTCACACAAACATCTTTAGCACAGGCATCTGGGATGCTTAGTTCACATTAGATGGCAATTGAGGGCCTCTGCTTCAATGTAAGTGGATCGAGTCTTCCAATTGATAAATTCAGAGTTAAACAGAAACTTTAAAAAAAAAGACTTATTTTACTTTTGAAATTTGCATGTGCCTGTGTGTAGATGTACACATGTGTGAAGGTGCCCATGGGGGGCCAGAAAAGGGCATTGGATCCCCTGGAGCTGGAGTTACAGGTAGTTGTGAGCTACCCAGTGTAGGTGATGGGAACCAAATTCAAGTCCTCTGGAAGAGCAGCAAGCACTCTTAATCATCATTTCTCCAGCCCTAAACAGAACTTGGAGGATGTAAACGAGTTGACTAGCCCTCTGGTTTGACCTGCAGTCTCTCTGGAGCTTGTAGGTGTGGTTTGTTATGATAGCTCCCTGCTCGACAGATGTTGAATGAACTCACCTCCCAATATGATGCAAAGTTTTTCTTCTAATCAACATTACTGACATACAAATTAGAGGGAGACACACCCAGAGGCAATTATTAATCTCCAAATGTGACCTTAACCTAGCCCTTTGGGGAGACATTGTAGAACTAATAACAGCTATAATTTAGAGTCCTGGCAATTTTCATATGTGTGGCATTTGAGCCTCCCTAAGTACTCTCTCATATAGCATTAATTAGTAGGGGCTAACAGAGGGTCAGGGGAATCTTAATTCTTAGTTCCAAACTGGTTAGAAATTCATCATTTAATATTACATGATTTTTAAATCTATATTGGATGCCTGAAAAAAAATTTCCCTATTTCCTTACCTGCAATGTTCCTTATGTGTTTGTTTAATGGGAACCATCTCTTCCAGCTAATGACTCCCTGACACCCTCAGGATATTAGATAACATCTTTCTGAGATAGTATGTGTCTGAGGGTCTTGTTTGTCTCATAAAGCAAAGCATCTTAGCATAAGAAAACTGTGGTCTTTTTGTTGTTGTTGTTGTTGATACAGGATATCCTTGTAGCCCCAATCTGACCTAGAACTCACTATGTAGACCAGGCTGGCCTCAAACTCACAGAGATCTACCTGCCTCTGCCTCTGAGTGCTGGGATTAAAGGCATGATTGCTAGTAAGCCAGGCTGGTCTTGATCTCACAGAGATCTGCCTGCCTCTGCCTCTGAATGCTGGGATTAAAGGCATGAGTCACCATGCCTGACCCTCCATGTCTTTTTAAAAGAGATTTATTTTTATTTTTTATTATGTGCATATGTGTGCGTCTATGTGTGGAAATGTGCGTGTGAGTGCAGTATCTCTGGAAGTCAGCAGAGGGTGTTGGGTCCCCTGGAGCTGGGGTTACAGACTGTTGTGAGCCGCCCAATGTGGGTGCTGGGAATCAAACTCAGGTCCTCCACGAGACCTAAGTGCTCTTAACTGATGAACTGTTCCTCCAGCCTCATAGGATAGACTTTCTCATCCCTGATCTTAATCTACTGGCTGTGGTGTGGGTTGATTTCAAGATTAAGTACAGAATGTGTGCCAAACCGTTGCGTTTGACTTGGTGAGTCAGGTAAACCCCAGCTAAATGACAGTTGTGAGTATTTGGTGCAGGTGTGTGGCTGTGACTGCGTCACCCTGGATCCTTTGGATATAGCTCAGTGATCTGATTGGTTGGCCTGTAGCCATGGATGAGAGGTGGATTAGTTGACTTTTCATCATTTGGGGGCCTTCCATGGGCACCCAGTAAGCAATGCTGAGAGTATATTTCTTCGAGATCTATTGATTGTAAGTAGAAGTCAAGATGTACATGGAGGTCTTTGGAGAGGCATATCAGGTGTCAGGCATGGCCTTGTTCAGAAACTCCACAACATCCCCAGGGCTTGGTTCCTCTTCAGCTTTGTGTCCTCTGTACCAACTCCACCTCCAGGCCAGATCTCCATGGTGAAGGCTCTAGGCGGCCCTGAGCTTCTGTCATCCTCACAGAAGTCAACCAACCCCTGCAGAAGGAGGAAGAGTTAAGACTTACAATCTTCCAGGGATTATGGGTCCATGTCTAAATCATCATTGGAGCCTAGAGGAGCAGTGCCCTGATTGGCTGGGCTTGGTTCACACTCATTGTTAAGTTCAAGGTGAAAGCTCACCTGGGCCTAACTGCCTGAGAGCTACCTGTGCCGCAAGATCAAAATGGGCTATGAAAGGGTATTTTAGAACTAGGAGGAAGGCATTTCCAGGCTTGGGAAACAATGAGTGACCCATCCCGGTGTTATTAGAATTTAGGGTCTGATTCTGCAGTGTTCCCTATACATCCCAATGATTCCCTTCTCTTTTTCGGAGATATCCCTTGTTTCTACATAAATAAATATTATAGCTCATTTGCCATTGAGGTTTGCAGTGTTGCTAAGCCACATTAGAGTTATGCCTGAATAAAGAATCAGTCTGACTCTTAGAGTTAGTTTTTAAGAATGGGCCGGAACTCTGAGAGTTTGTTCCTTCTGACGTCTCACAGAACTGTATTTCTGAGCCAGGTCTCATCCATTCTTTTATTCAAACAGTCTCTCCCAGCATGAACTGGGGAACCACAAGCTTGGCTTCACCCTTATCTTATCAGAGAATCTTGCCCTTTAATCCCTAGGCCTAAATATCTCATACAAACAATGTCAAGCACACCTCTCAGTTCTCACTGCTTCCAGTGAGTCTGTGGATATGCCACTTTCAACACTCCGATATGCTAATTCAAACATGCCCACATTCATTCATTATCTTAGGTGAGGGGACAAAGTGGGGTCTGGAGGGTTCAAGGTCAGACGCTCAGTGAGCTTGTTTGCATTATAGACAGTAGCTTTTTATGGCAAGGTTAAGTAAAAGTCAGTAGTCCAGATTCTATCCATATTGTAAGTCCTTGCTACAGAGGTGGGTACTAGACATTGCTTGAAGTGAAGCCTCAGCAGTTCCCAGACAATGCCCGCAGTCTGTTTAGAGAGATACACCTGCTTTACCAACTCAATTGCAACACTTTGTGTCATGGTTTGAGTGTGGACTGCTCCCACAGGTTCATGGGTTTGATCAGCTGCTCCCCACCTGGCAGTGCTCTCTTCAGAGGTTTGGAGCCTGGCTGGTGAATGTAGCTCACAGAGGACTGACCCTTGGAGTCTATAGCTGCTTCTGGTTCTAGTCTGAGTGCTCTACTTCCTATCAGTCAGCATGTAATGACCTCTGCCACAGGCCATGGGCTAAGCCATTCCTACAGCCAAGCCTCCCTTCCCCCCCATGATTGGCTGGATTTCCCACAAACCATGAGCCCAAACAAGTCTTTCCTAAGATATTTCTGTCAGGAATTTGGTCCCAATGAGAACAATAACTAATATACCTTGTGATTAGCTATGGGCAAACAAACTACAAGCTGAGACCTGTTTGACTGCACATGAGGAGTCACCATCTTTTGGGGGAGGCAGGGATAGCTGGACCAGAGGTTGGATGCAACATGCTTGGCACGGGTTGGGTATCATGGCCTCTGTTCTCCCGGCCACTGCCCTTCATTCCTTACCCACCTGTCTTAGCCACAGGGTTCTGCACACACACCTCAGCCAAGGCTCCCTTTCCTCCACCACATCCACAGCTTCATCCATCAGCATCTTCATCGGCACAGTGCCTGGCTGGCAGGACTCTCCTTCAGAGCACTCTACCAGAATGGACCACTGGATAGGTGCATGTACATGGTCACCACTTTGTTTATTAGTGTCACATTGCCTTTCTCCTGTGGAACAGGTATTTTCTGGTTTCCCAGTGAATGCAGTTCAAACCCTGCTGCCACAAAATGCTTTCTGCATGTGAAGATTTATCTGGATTGTCAGTTTGATGGGATTTAGGATCACCATGGAAACAAACCTCTGGGCATGTCTATGAGTGATCATCTAGCTTAGGTTATTTGAGGTGGAAAGAACCAGTTAAATGTGGGCAACACCATGCCATGGGCTGGGGTCCTAGACTGATCAGGAGAAAGTGAGCTGAATATCAGCATTCATCTCTCTCTGCTTCCTGACTGTGAATGCGGCTTGATGCCCGTGATGGGCTGAACTCTTCAACTATGAGACAACATAACACTTTCTCCCTTAAGTTGTTTTGGTGGGTACTTTATGACAGCAGTGAACAAATTAACTAATACACTACAATTATCCTACCAGGGTGAGGTCAAGGACACAGAATGCCACATCCCAAGGTCACGGACACCTATGGCTTGCTGCAGCATGCTCACCAGCTTGGGTAGAAGCTTCCAGGTACTTCTTGACATGTCATGGACTAGACCTTCACTCTCATTTGCACCCCATCTCTCTTCACCCCATCTCAGACCTGTAGACCGGAGGCATTTCTACTCTCAGACAGGAGGACTAGGAAGTCCCATTTCTCCATAATATTGTGAGGCAACCCAGCCCAGTGCATCATTGTGCTCTAAACTCAAATGTGTCAAGTGGACCAGCAGATGGTTTTGTACAACTTTGCAAAGATGCCCCAATCTGCTATGTCAGATGAGCACAGTGACAGTTCAGCTCCCTGCCTTGAATGATTCAGAAAGGCAGGATAAATCTCCTTTGTGCACCCATCCCTTTTTAGATCGTGCTTTTAATTAATTGAGCCAGCAGGGCTATTTGAAATTTGATTTCCAGCTGAGTATTTGCCCCTGTGGGTCTGTGTGATTTTGCAACTTCTAACTAGGAAGTAAAGTATCCAGACCATCATTTGAAATGCTAGGAACAGGAGGATGTTTGAGAATGCTGATGTTGCCAGCATCCCTTTCCTGTGAGCCCTCAGCACTCTTCTTCTGCACCTGAGGGTCAGGTCGTCTAGGTTTCTCTTCAGATTATGAAAATTAAGAATTCTCCTGTGACTGCAGCTCCAAGAGATGTAAAATTTATAGTTGTTTCTAATTAGAGAACATGGGACTTTACCATTTCAACTCCCTTTTGAAAGGATGGGTCCCCATGGTCATTTTTCAGTTTATGTGAGAGTGCTAGAGTGTAGCTTCTTGGCTTCAACTCTCTTGAGGTTCTAGGCTGCCAGTCCTTTGTTGGGTGGCGCACACGGAGCTGTTCTGTGCATTTTAGGCTTTGCAGCTGCCCTATCATCAGCCCATGAGATGCCGGGGCTGCCCACCACCTTATGGTTTATTTCTCCAAACCTTGTCAAATGTCTCACTGAACGGTCGTGCCTGGTTGACAACCCCTGTGCAAGAGCTTTGTGGTTCAGGGGAAGGCTAGTTCCTTCAGGTTGTAAATGCAGAGTCTGGCCTTATCCAGGCCTACAGGACAAGTTATCTATATTTTTGACAGTTTCCAAGTGATTCTTGTGCCCATGAAAGTTCAAGGTGCTAGGTGGCTCAAAGACTTAAAGCAGACATTCTCAGCTCTGGTGGATGTTATGGTTTGAATGTGAAATGTCTCCCGTAGACTTATATATTTAATCACTTGGTACCCAGATGGTGGTGGTGTTTGGGAAGTTGTGGTACCTTTGGGAGGTGGAGCCTAACTGAAGGAAGTGGGTCACTGGGAATTGGCCTTGAGATTCGTTGTCTGGTTGGACCCTCTGCCATGTCTCCACTGCCTGATCTGCCCAGATGTCAGCAAGCAGCCTCCTACTTCTCCTTCTCCTAAGTTTCCTCCATAACCTCCCCTTCTCTGCCATGATGGACTCTCCTTCAAACCATGAGCCAAAATACATTTTTCTCTCCAAATATTTTATCACTGCATTGAGAAAAGTAACTAATATAGAAAGTCAGTATCGAAGGGTGGAGCTGTTGCTGTGATAAAGCCTGACCATGTAATTCTTAGACTTTTAGAACTGGTAGTCAGGAAGAATGTGGAAGTTTAGGGCCGTGTCTAGAGGAGACCTTGAATACTGTAAATGGAGACCAAAATACATTTTTCTCTCCAAATATTTTATCACTGCATTGAGAAAAGTAATTAATATAGAAAGTCAGTATCGAAGGGTGGAGTTGTTGCTGTGATAAAGCCTGACCATGTAATTCTTAGACTTTTAGAACTGGTGGTCAGGAGGAATGTGGAAGTTTAGGGCCGTGTCTAGAGAAGACCTTGAATACTGTAAATGGAGGTTAATGGCCTATTCTGGTGGGAACTCAGAATGCTGACAGAAAGGTGGAGAGTGGTGGGCCAGGAAGGTTTAGAGGGGAACAAGTTCTCTACTGGGTACATTTTGGTAAAGAATCTGGCTGCATTCTGCCCATGTCTTGAAAATGTGATTGAGGCTGAATTAATTAGGTAATGGACTAAGTTGTTTGGTGGAGGAAATTTCAACATAGCCTAACAGCCAGGCTGTTGTATGGTTATTACTCATTGCATTTAGTGAGGTTTATAGTGTGAATTCAAAGCATAAAGTGGACTAAAACCATGTGAAAATGTACAGTTTGGAAAGGAAAATGAGTATGAACATGGTTAAAGTTGTGGACAGGGTGGACAAGGCGGGTTCTGATGAAGTGGCTGTATCTGGTTGAAGATTCGCACAGTTAAAGAGAAAACCCATACTCTGTACTGAGACCATAGAAAAAGTGCTTTGAGGACAAGACCCCACCCACAAGAGCTTCAGTGTATAGCCATACAAACCCATCCGAAAAACTTTTATTTGAAAAGAGAACATCTGGAAAGGGGGAGTTTCTAGGGCATCCTGTTGGAGTAGGGCCACCTTGGGAAGTGTTTTCCCAGGTTCAGTCAGGTGCATGCTCAGAATCCCTGCAACTGTGGTCCAACAGGGGTAGCCTACATCTTGAGTCTGCCTCAGAACTTGACATTTCTGTCCATGTGGTACCAGTTTTGCAGGCATGCAGGACAAGGTTCCAGAAAGCTAAGGAGGCTGGGTAATGTATATTAGAATCCTTTCCCTGAATGCAGCTTTTCAGTGGGCTGTGTATGAAGCTATGAGGATGATGTCTAAGTTGCCATGGAGACATAAGGCTATTGGGCATTCCAGAAATATGGAATATTGATAGAGGAAAGCTGCAGGCACTGAGTGGGAATCATTCTACTAGAGAGGTCACATGTGCCACAGACACCAGAGTTGGGGAGGCAGGCACCTCAAACCAGTTTCAGTACAGATGATGCCATCATGAGCCTCAGGTTTTGGACACAGAACTGTAGGGTTTGATGTTGGACCTGCTGGCTTTCAGTCTTGCTTTAATCTGATCTTTCCTTGCTATGCCCCGATTCTTTGATTTTAGAATAGAAATGCTTATTCTATACCATTGTGTGTCAGATATGTTTCTTGATTTTACAAAGATGCCTTGAGTCTTCAGAAAGACTTTGGGATTATAAACAGTGTTGGAACTATAAGACTATGTAGACATTCAAAGTTGAACTGATCACATTAGGAGATGGTGAAGAGCCTTTGTGGGCCAGGACAGAATGCTGTAGTTTGAATGTGAAATGCTTTAATCAGATTTATGTGTTTGAACAGTTGATCCCCAGTTGCTGGTGCTGTTGTGTGAGGTTGTAGATTGGGGGATAGTGTGTAGTTGGAAGAAGTGGGTTGCTCTGGGGAGGCCCTTGAGGTTTGTAGCCTGTCTTGTTTCTCCTTCCCGATCCTCTCTGATGTGAGCAAGCAGGCTCACACTCCTGCTGCTCCAGGACCTAGTCCTGGGCATGGCTTCCTCTCCATGATAGACGGTACCCTTAAACTGTCAGCCAAATAAAGCCTTAGTCCTTTAAAATGCTCTGTCATACATTTTCATAATGACAAGAAAAGTAGCCAATACAGTGTGTATCAAAACACTTTGACAGCTAGTGAAGAACCCAGAGGCCAGACTCACAGGAGTAGGTGAGGGCCCTGGTTCTGGTTTTTTTTTCTCCCTCAAGGTTCCCCAGGTGAGTCTGAGACTGACCACATGTGGAGAATCATTACCTTAACAAGATCAGAAAATGCCAGAACATTATTTCAAAATTCTAGAAGGAAAATTTTCGATCTACAGTGATCTCGTGGAAGTAAGCCAAGGCAGGTGTCATGGCGTGGTGGTCAGCATCTCATTACCTCTCAGGCGTGGTAGGAGATAGACTCTTCACAGTCCCCTGGGAAAGCCAATCCATTCCAGCGGCTGCATTCCAAATAGAAATTCGGAAAGTATTTGCACTCATGAGATGCAAACTGGAAATGGTTTTCTCCAGGGTCGATATTCTACAGCAGGAAATGGAATGTGAATAAACATGTCTCTTTATTTATTTATTTATTTTTTGCAAAGGCTCCTCAGGTGCAGTGCTTCTGTTTGTTCCATGTCAGATAAGCATCGATGTCAGCCAGACGCCTGTGTAGTGCCTGGTAAACAGAGAGAGAATTGATTTTGCATCGTGTTGAGTGGGGATGGGGGAGTGGATAAGGGCTGAGTATTGAGTGGGATCCTGGGCTTTGTGGGGCGGCCGCTGTATTGTGCACACAGCACACTCTTACAAGCTTGTTCTTCCTACATGACAAAAATTGACTTTTCTATTTCTCAAGTTCATTAAAGTGAGTCATGGTGTTTATATCTGATCTGAGTGGTTTAAAATCTCTTTTGATAACTTCACCTTTGCAAATCCACTGTAAGCTTTGTATAAAGGTGAGCCCGAAGCCTGCAGTTATATAAGAACCACAAGGACATGAGGAACAGTAGCAATTGTGACCATTAGGAGGCCTGGCCTGTTACACAGAACAAGACTCAGGTACCACCACAGTGGGGTGGGGCTTGCATTTAAGGAAAGCAGAGACAAAATGAACCTATGGATCTTATATGTCAAAGGATGCTGTATTTCTATAAATGCGTTGTGTGTTTGAAGACCAAAGACCTTGAGCTGTCCTGTTTGATGATGTGAACAGTTTTCTTTGTTACTTCTCCCCCAGTCTGAGACACGTCCAGAAATGAACTTTCAAATGGCTTGAATTGCTAACAGTGGGTACAATAATGCAGTTGTCCAGATTTTCTGGAAGGGACGTCACATAACCTGACAGATACACCAACGAGAAACAACTAGCCATGGACTTTCTTGGTAACTTTTGAACAGTGCCCTGGTGAATTTTAATTGTCATCTTGAGTGCCTGGAGAGATGGCTCAGTTGTTAAGAACACTGGCTACTATTGCAGAGTACCTGGGTTTGGGTCCCAGCATGAACATGGTGGCTAACAACCATCCATGTAACTCTAGTGCCAGGGGATTTGTCACCCTCTTCTGGCCTCTGTGACTTTTGCATGACACGGGTGCACTTACATACATTTGGGCAATATACTCATACACAATAAATAAGTAAAACATTTTTAAAAAGGTTTTAGTTGTCAACTTGATATAACCTAGTATTATCTGAAAGGAGAGCCTCCACTGAGGAATGATGTAGATCAGATTGATCTGTGGGAATGTCTGGGGGGATTATCTTGATCATTGATGTAGGAAGGCCCAGCTCACTGTGGGCAGCAACATCCCTAGACAGGTGGGGCTTGGCTGTATAAGAAAGCTAGTAAAGGATGCACTGGAGTAAGCCAGCAAACAGCATTCCTCCATGGCTTCTGCTGTCCTTCCTTGGCTATGAATGAGTCCCTGGTTAGAGGTAAGGCTGTACGAAATAGCAAGCAAGCCTGCCTTCAGATTCCTGCCTTGAGGTCCTGCCTTGACTCCCCTCAATGATTTGTTGTGACCTTGAAGTGGAAGCCAAATAAAACCTTTTCTCCCCATGTTGCTTTTGGTCAGAGTGATTTTATCACAGCAACGGAAAGGAAACGGGAAGCAGGTTCCTCAGCGTCTCTTTGCTTGTACTTCCTCTGTAAAATGACTTTGTATGGCCCCTGAAGGGAACAACAGCATCAGCATTTGCACTGATTGAGTTCCTGTTAGGTTCACCTTCTACTCGGAACGTTCCCAAAGCAGTCACAGAGACCATAAGGGACTTTCTTCATACCACCAAGTCCATCCTGCAGTGGATACCCATGCTTCTGTGGGCTTCCTATGCCTTCTCAGGGGTGACACATCCACAAATGGGCCCATCAGGATTCTTCCCTGAGCAGTCTGGCTCTGTACTTGTGATCCCATTCCTTGGCTCTCCTGCCTGGTCCAGTGAGCACTGGTTGGGATACGTGGGGTTGCGGAGAGAAGGCAGGAGGAGATGCAAATGGAGGGCATATTAAGGAAAAGTAGAAAGAAAAAAGGTCTTTGTAATAAGTAGTGGGTAGAACTGAGTGGCAGGAAGCCAACCCCAAAGATCCTGGGGAGAGGTGGGTGAAGATGGATGAGTGTGGCGTTCATGCACGGAGCTGGGCTTGCAGCTAGGCTGACTCTCAAGGCTTCTCCTGCCCTGAGATCTTTCTCGGAGGACTTCTCACCAGAGTCAGAGAAATCACCGCAGGTAGTAGAGATTCACTCCCTGAACCGCTGGGGCTTTGGTCATAATGATCCAGCAACGTTGTTGGCAGACACTGGAAAGTGTGGGTTCCAAACTTCCCATGGAGTTTAGGGACATCTCACACTCTATAGCCTCGTCCCACCTGAAGGCCAAGTCTCCCAGGGAGACCCACTGAAGGATGTTCTGCTCGGGCTGCTTCTTGTCAGTTGACAAAATGAAAGCAAATCCTGGTTGAAGCAAGAGCTGTAAATGGTACCGATGAGAGAGAACCTCCAGGCCTGTGACCCGGAGAAAGCTTGATGCAGAACGATACGCAGAGCTGCCTTGTTCATCAACAGTGACAAATTAAAGCCAACCCTAAAGCTCAGTAAAAGGGAGGGGGAGGGGGAGGGGGAAGGGGAGAAGGAGGAGGAGGGGGAAGGGGAGGAGGAGAAGGAGGAGGAGGATTAATCATCGCCATGAAAGTTCACATAGCCGATTCATGTGACAGCTGTGAAAACAGCATTGCATCATGGGAGATATTGCTCGTATAAACCTCTTGGACAGTATCAGTCTCACTTGAATGATAATGACCTGAATTTGTGCACAGGGCTAAGAAGAAGCAGACAAAACAGCATACTCTAGCAGTGGGCAGGCTATTGACCATCTAATTAAGTAATTAATTGTTTTGTATGTGTATGGTGGGTGTTGGGGGGAGAGAGAGAGAAAGAGAGAATATGTCACAGCGCATGTATAGTGGTCAGAGGACAAGCTCAGGTATTGGTCCTGACTTCCACCTTGTTTGTGACAGGGTCTCTGTTATTGGATGCTGTTTACCCCAGGTTATCTGGCTCATGAGCTTCTGGGGACCCTCCTGCCTTTGCGTCCCATCTCGATGTGGGAGCACTGCGATTACAGACAGGTACTGCCAGACCCAGCTTTACGTGGATCCTGAAGATTCAAACTCAGGTCTTCAAGCTTAAGCGGCAAACTGCTTTACCCACTGACTATCTCTTTAGCCCTTACTTTCCTAAAATAATACAATGGCATCATAACCAATTAATTAAAAAATCAAGTACTAGAGTTAGCTCCTCTCATGACAGTGGTCACCTGGCAAGCAGGCAGGCATGACAGGAATATAAAAGGCCTATCGCTAGGCCAGTGCAGACCACTGACGGTAAACAACAGGGGGCTGTTCTGGAGCAGGTGTGAAGCTCAAAGTTCAAATCCAGGCTAGCAGTGGTGGACAGTCAAGGCGTGGGAGATATTGGCAGGGGAGAGGACAAGCTGCATGATTCTACAAGGAAGCCAGACCAGAGGGAAGGATCTCAACCCTGGATGTACATTAGAATAAACCATGCTATATGTCAGGGTTCTCTAATGAAACGGAACCAACAGAATGAATCCATATATATTCCATATACATATATGAATCCATATATATATATATATATGGATTTATCAGATTAGCTCACAGGATAGAATCCGAGTAGTCCAACAATGGCTGCACCACACTGGAGAGGCTGAGAATCCAATAGTTGCTCAGTCCACAAGGCTGGATGTCTCAGTAGTCCCAATCACTGCTAAAGGCCTGACAAATTCCAAGATATCTGGTTGTCTTCAGTCTATGTTGGATTCCAAAGAAGTTGGTCACAGCAGTGAAATGAACTCACCAGTGAGAGAAAAGTCGAGGAGTAAAAGGCAAGCACTGTCTTCTGCCATGGCCTTTTATACAGCTGCCATCAGAAGGTGATACCCACGTTTAGGGTGGGTCTTCCAGCTTCAGATGATCCAAACAAGAAGGTCTGTCTCATTTTAGTTACTCCCAGATCCGGTAAAGTTGACACCCAGGATTAGCCATCACACATGCCATACTTAAAGGGCAAGAAATGTGGGCTCTGCCCTGCCCCATCAATCAATAACTGCCATGGGTACTTTTAAAGACATCCTCTATTGATTTTAATATATGCATAACTTTGAAGGCCGAGGATTTGGAGAGGGAAGGAACAGCTTAAAATATCTAAATGAGATTGGTAAAATATTTAATATTTTTATTTTATGTGAATGAGTGTATTGCTTGCATGTATGTAAGTGCACCCATGTCATGCAGTGCCTGTGGAGGTCAGAAGAGGGCACTGGATCCCCTGGAATGAACTCGAGTTATAGATGGTTGTTAGCTACCATGTGAATGCTGGGAATTGCACCTGGGTCCTCTGCAAGAGCAGCCAGTGTTCTAAACCACTGAGCAACCTGTCCAGCCATGAGATTGGTAATTTGATACTGTGCCAAGGAAGATTAGAGGGGAGCATGCCTTCCCTGTCATAGAGTTGTCCTCGCTTGGACAACTTCCTGGTCCTTCCATACTTTTATTTCATCTTGATTCCTTCTAGACTTTCAAGCAGATTGGATCCTGCATGAGCTGGCCCATGGGGGAAGACATTTCTTGCTTAGGAATTTGGAGAGACTGAGGTGGTCAAGAATGTGGATGTTTTGTATCTCACAACCATTGACGGATTCTTGCCGTTCACCCTAGAGACTAGTGTTTCTCCATGGACACGGGCCCAGCAAGCCCCAGTCTTGAAAAGAGCACTGGTCAGGTCTGACTAAGTGAGATCTGGAAATTCCTTTTTTTTCCTCAAGTTCATGGGGAGTAGAGTTGTAGGTGGTTATGAGCTGCCAGACATGGCTTCTGGGAACTGAACTAGGGTCCTTTGCAAGAACAGCAAATGCTCTTAACCACTAAGCCATCTCTCTAGCCCTGCAACTAGATTCTTGATACTTAATATGTGACTGTAGCTCTGTGGTGTCAGCATTACACAGGAGCATAAATGCAGAATTGTGGACATGTTAGCAAGACCTCAGAGCATCCTATGCTATCTGGATTAGTTACTTTTCTGTTGCTCTGATGAAATACCAAAACTGACTTAGGAAAGAAAGGGTTTATTTGACTTAAAGTTCCAGAGAGATAAAGTCCATAATGGAAGAGGAGATGTAGCAACACATAGCAGGAACAGGAACCTAGTGATCACATTTCATCTGCCCACAGGAAGCAGAGAGTGAGAACTAGAATGGATGAAGGCTATAGACTCTCAAAACATACCTCTAGTGACACACTTCCTATATCAAGGCTCTTACCTCCTAAAGGTTCCATAACCTCCCCAAACTGTCACCAGCCAGAGATCAAATGTTCAGATACATGATTATGGAGACATTTCTCATTCAAACCATTACATTCTGCCTTAGCCAGACCTCAGGATCTTCATATATACTCCAAAGGTAGATACTCTAGACCTGTGCTGTCCCATAACCCTTTCCTCAACATTGGTGGAACTGAAGATCATCGTGTTGTGTGAAGCAAGCCAGACTTACAAAGACAAATATAGCATGTTTTCTCATATGTGTTGAACACAGGGAAATAGTAAGGACACGGGACCAAGAGAGTTGTATGAAAGGGGAAAGGGAGCATGTGATAGGTGTTGAAAAGTCAAGGGGGCAAGGCAGGCACGGGAGGGTGGCAGGATAACATGAGCAAGGACAATCACAGGACTGGCTAGGAACAGAGTATCTTCATGTACAGAAATGTCATAATGAAACATTGTTTGGTGCAATTAATACATACTATCTTAGGAAAAACCTTTCAGGAATGATGTTTAGAACTGAATAGGAGCACTAGACACATATGTTTACTGAGCAGTTGAAATGTGGTGCCCATGACTGAGGAAGAATTATTTATTTTATTTGGTGTTCATCTCAATAAATCTAAACAGCCATGTGGTTAGTGGTTACTATTCTGGAAAGTTCCATGGCCTTCTGTACCGTCTATATATTACCTCTCTGAAGCATTATGGTTGATGAGTTTTCCAACAAATTTTTAAATTTTATTAGAGAGAGAGAGG
>NW_008357999.1:442944-443917 GCF_000622305.1 Nannospalax galili | reverse complement strand
AGAGAGGAGAGAGAGAGAGAGAGAGAGAGAGAGAGAGAGAGAGAGAGAGCCCTAATCTTGGTTATCAGCTTGTCACACCTGGAAAGAGGGAACCTCAACTGAGGAGTTTCCTCCATCAGATTGGCCTGTGGACATGTCTGTGGGGCATTTTCTTGATTTCTGATTAATGTATGTGGGCCCAACCCACCCTAGCTGAGTTGTGTAGGAAAGGTTGTTGAGCTTGATCCTGGAACCCAGGAAGCAGCTTTCCTTCACGGTCTCTACTTCAAGCTCCTGTTTTGGCTTCCTGCCTTGGCCTCTCCTTCATAAAGTACTGCAATCTGTAAGCTAAAATGAACCCTTTCCTCCTCAGGTTGATTTTGGTCGTGGTGTTTATCACAGCTGCAGAAACCAAACTAGAACACTGTGTATAATATGTGTGTGGGGTGGGGGCACGTGCCCCAGAATGTGTGTGGAGGCCAGATGACAACAGGCTGGAGCCAGTTTTCTTCCCCTCACCTTCATGTGGGTTCCTGAGATCCAACTCAGGTCACTGTGATAGCACAGCAAGAGCACAGATGCTTCAACTTGACAGCTGATGGGAAGAGGGTTATCTAGTCTCACTCTGTAATCTAGCTGAGTTCATGTTTGGCTTACAATATCCAGATGGCCCGCAGTTATGACCAACAGCCTCAACTCTGGAGAAGCAAAGCAAATATGTTTATATTGAGGAAAAGGGCCCAGAGGAGTTCTAGAGATTAAGGACAATGACACATTAAACCTCCGTGACTCAGGCCTGCATTGTTCCATTTAATCCTCACGGCAAAGAGACAGGAAGCTTCATATATTTCGTTCACTGACAACTCCGGAAAAGCTTAAATGATGCTGTTCAAGTAAGTATCTACAGAATGTGTGTGGACTGCTGTTCCTATTTTATTTATTTAAGTGTTTGTATTTATTTATTTATTTATTTATTTATTTATTTATTTATTTA
>NW_008357999.1:391005-442825 GCF_000622305.1 Nannospalax galili | reverse complement strand
TTTTTAATTTTTATTTATTCTTGTATGTGTATGCCATGTGTAGGTGTGGTCATAGAGGCCAGAAGAGGGTGTCAGATTTCCTGGAGCTGGACTTATAGGTGGTTGTGAGTCACCCAGACCAAATCTGGGTCCTCTGGAAGAACAGCATGTGCTCACTGAGCCACCAGAGCAGCCTCCCTGCCCCCCCCGCCCCCGCTATTGCTCTTATTTTACAGATGACAAAATTATGGCACAAAGTGATTAAGAAACTGGCCTGGGGGTGCTGAGTGGCTGAGTTCAGCATCCTACAGTGGGGCCTCAGATCGCCTCTGTGTATCGTGTATGAACAGTCAGCCTGGATCACTGCAGCTATGAGTCATGTCTAGGTACTTGCTATCTGGGTCTATCTCTGCCCACAGAGGTAGGGGTAGCATTTAGATGCAAAGACTGGACTTACAAGTGCATTGCTTGATATCTTCTGTGCTCTTGGAAGAAGGCTGGGTGGAGAGCAGGGCATCCCAACCTTGACTGTGCAGATGGCGCTCCTGGGGAATCTTGTGAAGTGTAGGTTCTGAGTCGCCAAGGCTAAGCCATGGCCTGAGCTCCTAAGGTGCCCAGGCTGCTGGTGCAGGGAGCAGGCAGCGCAAGCCCACTCACAGGAAGCTCCTGGTTCACCATGGCACACACAATGATACTATAGAATGACAGTTACTTTATAGGATATACTTCGGGATATGCTTTGGGATTCATGGAGGGACAACCAGGAGGGGGAAGGTGACATCCAAGCTGAGACATGAACCAGGGTGAAGGAAATGTGCTCCAGGGAGGAGGGATGGATATGCAAAGAACGGTATCTGACAGCTGCCAATGTGAAAACCACACATGCAAACGTATGTGTGTGCCTGCGTGAATGTGTGTGTATGTGTGTGTGTGTGTGTGTGCGTGCGCGCACGCACATGGTTCTGGAGGACAGAAGTTGATGCCTGGTCACTTCTTCAGTCACTGTTTGCCATTTAATTGATTATTTATTGATTCATCCATTGTGTGTGCATGCACCATGGCATGTATGTGGCAGCCAGAGGACAACTCTTGGGGTCGAGTCTCACCTTCCAGCTGGTAGGAAGGCCTGTCTTGTCTCTGCTGCGCTGTGTACTCAAGGCTAGCTGGCTTCTGAAGACTGCCTCCTATCTTCACTGTAGGAATGCTGGAATTACGGATGCATAGGGTCTCTCGCTGGATCTGGAACTCACCAATTCACTAGGCTGGTTGGCTAGTAAGTTCCAGATAGCCATCTATCCCCTCCTCCCCAGTGCCCACCTTATTTGAAGAACATATATCGGATGCCAACCCCCCACCCCCTTTTTTGACTGTGGGCTGGATCCCAGGTCACCTACAGATAAACAACTTCTTCTGAATCCCACCCTCAAAGCACCACTTGCTTCTAGATGGTATTTCTGATTTTCTGTCTGATGTCTGGAATCCTTTGCTCACTGCTCCTCAGCCCCACGCTACCCACTGGCTTCCCTGGGAAGCCTAATGAGGCAGTTGCCATGGTAACTGGGTGACATCCCTATAGTGGATGCTAATGCCGTAGCTCCTGAAACCCCTTGCCTGTTCCTCTCTGTTTGGTAAATTAATAACATTTAAATTAAACATATTAATTTATTTCATGTCAATTAATTTGTATGTTAAGTGATGTGCCGGCTTCACCTCCCCCCTCCAACACCCATTAATTAACTCCAGCCAAATCAGGAGCACATTCTAGAAGGTGGCAATAGCTTTCAGCAAACTACAATTATGAAACTCTGTACCCATGTAGAAAGTAATCAATGTCAAAATAATTGCTTTTCACAGACCAGTCAGCTGTCTTGTCAGATAGTTAACTTATAATTATAGCTGTTTGCATTTTCTAAATAAAAAAATATTGGAAGGGCTAACAGTGACTGTTAACACAAAGGTGTGGATTGGATACGTCCCTTTTGTTTAGTGACTGAATCTGAAACCATGCAGGACTTTCTTCAGGGCTGGAGATTCCCAGGGGGTTAAGTGATAGAAAAGAATCAGGCATGCTAATGGGTTCATCTGGCCACCAGCGAGAGGCCACCTTTTGCCTTTCTTCATTCTCTGTTTTTGGTAAGATGATGGGAGAATTGGTTTCTTCCAATGAGACTGTGTTGTTGGTATCTGCTGCTCACCAGAGCAGACATGGGAGCCGCCAAGCTCCCTGGGAGCATCTCTCTCCCCAAACTGCACATGGCTTGTGAGAACATACTGCCTCTTTCTGTGAGTTTTGGGGCACAATTGTTTATGATAATGATGGACATCTGGAAAACCACATATAAGGGATCTCTGCCCCAGCTCCAAATAGAGCTAATGAGAGGTTAGTGGATGGGCATAGATTTCTACAAATGATTGGGAACTTTGCATATTGTGTGCCAGGGACCTGCTCATGTTGAAGCCTGAAGTTCACTGCTTGTAGCCCGTGGGTCCTTGTGATAGTGTTAACTGTCAACTTGACAGAGTCTAGAATCACCTAGGAGACTGGCCTCTGGGCATGCTTGTGTGGGATTATATAGATTAGGTTGACTGAAGTGGGAAGATCTGCCCGCTGTGGGTGGCACCATTCCTTGGCTGGGATCCTGGATTTTATGCGTGTAGAAGGGGAGGTGGGCAGTGGCCCGCACGCACCTCTGCACCTCTCTCTGCTTCCTGATTGTGGATGTCATGTGACCAGATGCTTCCTGCTTCTGCTGCCTTCACCTCCCTGCCTTGATGGACAGCACTCTTGAACAGTGAGAATAAGCCCCCGCCCCCTTAGGTTGCTGTTGTCAGGGCACAGTATCACAGCAACAGGAAAATCAACGAAGACAGTCCAGGAGCTCAGACTGGCCTGCTATCTACTCGCCATCCTCTGGGGCTGGTATGAACAAAGTGCTTCCTAGAACATCTGCCTCTCTGTCTACACTGGGGATGGTGAGCAGAGCCAGGGAGACTCAGTCCCTCCATCCCCAACCCCAATCCCAAACCCACTCGCTTGGGACTAAAACAAGACCAACTCATCCCCTCCATTCCCAACCCCTACCCCAATCCCAAACCCAAACCCACTGACTGGCTTGGGACTAAAACAAGACCAACTCATTCTCTCCATCCCTAACTCCAACTCCAATCCCAAACCCACTGGTTTGGGATCAAAACAAGACTTTCTTCTTTTTTTTCATTTTTTTATTTTTAAAAGGATTTCAGACCAAACTGGATTTCCCATTTCTGCTATTGACACAAAGAAACCTCACTGACATTTTATAAAGACTTTTGTATTTCAAAATCAAAGTGTCCTGTATAGAAGTTAGCTCCTGAGCTGAGGAGGGTAGCTCAGTTGGTAAAGTACTTGACTTGAAAGGATGTGAGTTCAATCCCCAAGACCCATGTAAAAAAGTCAGGTGTGGTGGCACGTACTTTAAAAAAGATTTTTTAAAAATTATATCTGTGTGTCTATCTAGGGTGGGTATGTGTATGTGAGTGCAGGTGCCTAGGAAGGTTAGAAGGGGGCATGTGATCTCCTGAAACTGGAGGTACAAGCAGCTGTGAGCTGCCTGGTGTGGGTACTGGCAATCAAACTCAGGATCTCTGCAAGAGCAGCAAGTGACATGCACACGTTTAATCTCAGCACTGGGGCACTGGAGACAGGATGATTTCTGGGCTCACTGGCCAGCCAGCCTTAGCCTAGTAGGCAAATTCCAAGCCGATGAGAGACCCTGTCTCAAAAATCAAGGCAAACAGCACCTGAGGAATGCCAGCTAACACTGTCTTCTGGCCTCCATGCATACACAAATGTTCATGTGTTCTGGCACATAAATGTGTACTTGCGCACACACATGAACACAGGCATATATACATACAAACACTCCAGTCTTACTTTCCTTGAGTTATCTCTACCTCCTCTCCCACTTGTGCAAGTGGGTATTTATGACCAAGAGTTACAAGGACTCCACAAGTTACTAAGGATTTAAGAATGAGGTATGAAAACAAAATGACTGTGAGTTTTACAAGTCTAAGAGGAACAGGCTGCTTTATGGACGCAGGCAAACTGGATTTACAATCCTCTTTAATCAGCAGCAATGTCTCTTGACCTAGTAACTGCCACAGTATGAGCATTTAATGAATATTTATTTTAAGGTCATGAATTTCTTTATGTCTCTGAACAAATCTCTAATGTATTTTATGACTGTAGTTTCTCTTGACTTGAAGATAGATGCAATACCTTCCTGCTTCCAGGACATACCAGAAATGGGTCCAAATGCTATTATTGTACAACTTCCAATAGCTGGCAGATGTGTCAAATTATAGACCTAGTATTTGGAGACTTGATTCCTATTTACTTAACAACTCATGCTTACTAGATAGTCAGGTTACCTGGTTGGGCTTGGAGGCCACGTATCTATCTCCTCCAAACATTCTTTTAAAAATATTTTATTATGTTTATTATTTTATGTGTATGAGTGTATTATCTGCATGTATGTAAGTGCACCCATGTTGTGCAATGCCCGTGAGATCAGAAGAGTGTGTCGGATCCCCTGGAACTGGAGTTATGGATGATTGTTAGCTGCTATGTGGGTACTGGGAACCGAACCCCGGTCCTCTCTAAGAGCCAGTGCTCTTAATCGCTGAGCTATCTCTCCAATCCCTCCAAACATTCTTATATACAATGAAAAACTTGAGCGAGGTAAGATGGCTAAGTGGGTAGAGGCACCTGCCACCAAGCCTGACAACCCGAGTTCAATCCCTAAAACTCACATAGTGGAAGAAGAGACTCAATTCCTCCAAGATGTCCTCCAACTTCCAGTGTGTGCCAGTACTTGCCTGCTCCTCCCCCTCATCCAAATAAACAAAATTGTAATAAAAATAAATAAAAGAAAAAGAACTTCCATAGGCTCTTGTGTTTGTATAATTATATGCAAAAAACTGATTAGTGGCATAGGCAAGATTCCCAGAACAAATAATTTCTGTTCCCTTCCCTCATCGTGAGGATTCATGAGCTAATTCCTACAGATGAGTAGGCCACGCAGATGAAGGATGCTCAGTAAGGATGTTGCTGGCAACCAGTATAGCTGTGACTCATTGTCCCACAAAGACAGAGAATGGTGCTTTTTAGTGCAGAAGCCCTTAGGGGAAGTTGCTGCTTCTGCCTTGTGTCATTACCAAGGAAAAGGGAAAAAATCCACTGTAGAATTGTCCTTACTCCCTCCTACAAACGAAAGGCAGAGTCTCCCTCCACCCCTCTTCAGTTCTGTGGCTGCCTAGATCCTTGCCATGGGATTTGAGGATAATGGGAGTTGGGTTGTCATGACAACACATCCCGTGTCATCGTTCTGATACTGTGGTTGATTCCTTGATGCTACTTTTATCTTAAGAAATGCTGAAAGTTTTTAAAACTCTGCTTCAAGGGCACGGGGACTGACAGCTTCAGATGCCAGATGAAGATGCAGGTGCTGGCTGGCTTTCTGTCCCGCACTTTGCAGAGTAAAATTGTTGAGTCGCTACACTTGGGAGAAAAATCTAGAGTTCAGTCTTATCATTTGACAAAACTGTCTTGGCACACCTGCCTGAGGCATTAGGACAAACTTTTTATAACCAAAGTCTGTTCCCAATGTGGTACCTCATCTTACGTACTTGGTCGCTATTGATATGTGCTCCTCCGTTTGTCCCCTAAGCCTGTTACTTCTCCTGGGGTCACCTGCCCAGAAAGTAGCATCCTGTCTTCTAGCCACCTGGCTCTGCAGTAGTTCCTTCCTGGTCTGAGTAGGCGTCAGACAGCTCTATTGTTTTATGATAATAATTATTCACTATTGAGCACTGCATATGGCCACATGTTGGATGTAGTTCTAGGTTCATGATGCCATTAACAAATTGAACTTTGATGTTACCCTTGTGAGGCTGATAACATTCCTGTTACTCTTGATTTATTGATGGGGAAACTGTGGCATCAGTAAGTCAGGTTACTTGCTCAAGGTCATGTGAGCAGAGATGGCAAAGTAGGGCTCAAGTTTAAGCCGACCAGCCCCAGAGCCTGTGACCTGCAGGTCTTTCATCTTTTCTGGTCTGTAGGCCTTGCTCAGGTCCAGTACCTCCATCTTGCCTGAGACCTCCCCACCCCCACTGTTTCCTGTTGAAATCAGCCTAGCAGGCTCCAGGCTTTGCCCTTTCCTGGTTTAGACTGTTCTTAATTCATTCTGCACACCACTGCCAGAGCGGTTGTAATTTCTAACAGTTCATACCGCTGATCCAATCCTGCCTCAGTTCCTGTGACATCCCTCCGTGCTTTCAAGGACCCACTCTAGCTCCCTAACATGTTCTGAACTCTGCTGGGACTTGGAGACTCTGTCTATAACAGAGTGGAATTAACACCAGTGGAATCAACTGTGATCCTGATGAAGGCAAGAGCTGATGTTGCCTAAGCTTGAACAGAGTGACTTATGTATCTCAGAGACTATCTCACAGGACCTTGTGTGTGTATGTGTGTGTGTGTGTGTGTGTGTGTGTGTGTGTGTGCAGAACCCACAGGACAGCCTCAGGTATCATTCCTCAGGAGCTGTCTACCTTGTTTTATGAGGCAGGGTTTGTCACTGGCCTGGAGCTCACCAATAGTACGCTAAGCTGACTGGCCAGTAAGACCTGGCTGTCTGCTTCCCCAGAGTTGGGATTACAAGTATGCACCACCACT
This sequence comes from Nannospalax galili, assembly GCF_000622305.1. NCBI lineage: Eukaryota > Metazoa > Chordata > Mammalia > Rodentia > Spalacidae > Nannospalax > Nannospalax galili. Next base: position 436,128 of record NW_008357999.1, on the reverse strand, counting down.
CCAGTTTTCTTTTCTTTCTTTTCTTTTTTTTGATCTTTTTGAGACAGGGTCTTCCTGTAGCCCCAGCTGGGCTGGAACTCCCTATGTAGACCCGGCTGGCCTTGAACTCATAGGGATCTGCCTGCCTCTGCCTCCCGAGTGCTGGGATCAAAGCATTGGCCACCATGCCTGGCCCAGTTTTTTTTTTTTTTTTTTTTTTTTTTTTTAATGTGGGTTGTGGGGAATGAATTCAGGGACTCATGTTATACAGCAAGCACTTTACTGACCGACCATCTCTCTAGCCCTCCCTGTGATCCTGATGAGGACAAGAGCTGGCATTGTGTAGGTGTGCACTGGGAAACATGCATTGGGCACTCCATGCATCTCATGGCTCCTCCAATTCTCTTGCCAGTGTCACAGGGACTTCAGATGAGGGCGATGTGACCTTAGACTGCAGAGATTGGACTCTGCAAGGGGATGCTGCAAGACCCCTCCTTCTGCCTCCCGGCTATCTAAGCACGCATAACACCCTGGAGTCTCCCTTGAAGGTCATGCATTATTTTTTCCCCTTTACTTTCAACCTGATGCCGTCTGGCACATATTCCATTCACTGAATGAACAGAAGAATGTCACAGAGGATGCCATGTGGTTCAGAATCTGTTGCTGCCACTCCCAGGGAGGAAACAAACCACATGCAATAGGACAAAGCCAGTGGAGAAGCTGCTGATGGGTAGATGACAGTGTGGCCTGAGAGGAGGGGAGGCACCAGAGGTGGACAGGAACAGTACTTGAGAGTCATAGGTAATACATGGCTTTGTCTCCAGTCTCAGAGGTGGCACTGGAAGTAGACAGCAAGGTGACCTGAGGGGTCAGAGACAGCCCACGAGGCTTGTGGATGCCACAGTCCTGGGGCAGAACTGCCTGGACACTTCTAGAAGCAGGGCAGTTGCTCTACATGTACCTGGGACTTACTTCCTCCCAACTTTCAGGTTGACTCACAGTTATCCCCTTCTCGGACTCGCCTGGCCCAGGGGACAGGACTCTAAGGGAAGCCCGTGACAAAGCCTTGTTCTTGCAGAAGACCCGGGTTCGAATCCCAGCATCCGCATGGCAGCTAATAACTGTCTCTAACTCCAGTCCCAGGGGATCCGATGGTCTCTTCTGACCTCCACAGGCATTGCAGGACATGGGTGCACTTACCTACATGCAGGCAATACATGCACACACATATAATAAAAATAATAAATAAGAGTGTGTTTTGTGAGCAGTGCTTGATGCAGAATGCTCTCACTTGCCTTCCTTCCTTCCTTCTTCTTTGCAATGGAATGGAAATTAAGTCCTCAGACACCCGCCCCCTCAGCTCCTGTGAAGTCCAAGCACAATGGCCACTGCCAACCTTCCTGAAGCCAGCATCAAGCGAAGCCCCTTCTTTCCACTTCCGTCCTCACATGCAGGTAAGGGGGTTGCAGAACTTGTAAAGTGAAGGCAACCTGGGAAGTGAGTTTGGTTCACTATTAACCCAGCTCTTTTTCAGCCACGCAGCAGGTTGGTACTGCCTTCTGGGCCAGAGCGGACCATCCATGATTGGAATGCACTTACAAATCTCCAGGTTGGAAGAGAGGAAGAAAGCGAGCCTGCCGTTTCTTATTCTGTGTATTTGATCACTGAGTCACAATCCTAGGATGCATCTGACTGTGACTCTCTCCAGGAGTAATAGACGCAGGCTCCATCTGGCCTTGATTTTTGTCAACCAGTCTGCATCAGATAACTGAGCCTACATCACAAAGCTGGGTCCCCAGCACTAAGGAGAAAAGAAAGGCTCTTGGCCCCAAGCCACCCTGAATGTAGGAGACAACCAGTGCTTTTCTTTTAGCTAATCTTTAATTTTGTTTTCTCCCTTGAACCTTTGAAAAGGATTCCTGAGAGTCCACCGGAAGCAGCCTCCAGTGTAGTTGCTCATAAGAGAATGTGGGTTAAGGACTGAATTGGTTAATTCCAATATGGCATCATTAAGGGAAGTGATTTCTTTTCTCATGGAGCCAAATTGGACTAATTACATGCATGCAGAGTGTGCTTAACAAATGGTAGGATTCAAAGGTGCCAGGCTGGGGCACTTGCAATTTGGTTCTTTGTTTTATGTTGAACAAAGCATTTGCCATTTACACCCTGAATGGAGTGTGTCGGGTTTGAATATTCTTGAAGCCGTTAATACTGGAGATGAGACTCTTGAGTATCTGCTTTCCCTAGATGATGCGTAGACCATTACCGAAGGTCACAAGCAGAGTCAAACACACCCAAAGGGCCCGTGTGTGTGTGTGTGTGTGTGTGTGTGTGTGTGTATGTGTGTCTCAGTGGGTAAGGTGCCTCCCAAGCAAGCATGAGGACCTGAGTTGGGACACCCAGAATTCACGTACAAGCTAGGTGCAGCTGTATGTGCCTATAATCCCGGCACTGAGGCAGCGCCCGGAGGATAACTGTGGCTTGCTAGCAAGCCAGTTTGAGCCAGTCAGTGAGTTCAGTGAAAGACCCTGTGATAGTCACTTTTAATTGTCAAGGTGACAGAATGTAGAATTACCTGGGAAGAGGGTCTCAGTGAGGGATTGTCTAGATCAGGTTGGCCCATAGGCTGGTCTGTGGGGAATGAATTGATTGGCTTCATTGACATGGGACCTAGCCTGACAGTGGTTTTGGGTTCTGATCAGTACAGAAAGCTAGCTATATACTAAATATACCTGTATTCATGGGGCTGGAGAGATGCTCAGTGGTTAAGAGCACTGGCTGCACCTGCAGAGGACCTAGGTTTGGTTCCCAGCACCCACATGGTGGCTTACAGCCACCCATAACTCTAGGGGATCTGATGCCCTCTTCTGATCTCTGTGGGCATTGCACGACACGGGTGCCCTTCTATACACACAGGCAATACACTCATACACATAAAATAATAAATAAAGATTAAAATATACATGTATTCAGTTTTCTGTGCTCTCAGCTTGGATGTGAACTGATCAGATGCTTCATGTTTCTGCCTTGACCCCCCTGCGGTGATAGGTTGTAACTTGGAAGTGTGAGCTAAAATAATCCTTTCTCTCCTAAGTTACATTTTGACAGGGTACTTTAGCACAAGAAAAGAAAAGAAACTATGACAGACTGTCTCAAAAATAAGGTAGAGAGTGACTGAGGAAGATATCCCATGTTACCCTCTGGCCTCTACATTCCATGTATATACACATACACACACACACATACACACACATGCCTGGCCCAACATACACACAAACACACACATACACACATACACATGCACAAACACACACACATACACATACACACACATACACACACATACACATGCACACATACACACAAACACACACATACACACATACACATGCACAAACACACACACATACACATACACACACATACACACACACACATGCACACATACACACAAACACACACAAACACACACATACACACATACACACAAACACGCACAAACACACACACATACACACAAACACGCACAAACACACATACACACACATACACATACACACACAAACACACACACATACACACACACATACACACACATAAACACACACATACACACAAACACACACAAACACACACATACACACAAACACACACACAAACACACACATACACACATACACATACACACACAAACACACATACACACACATACACACAAACACACACACATACACACATACACACAAACACGCACAAACACACACATATACACACACATACACACACATACACACACAAACACACACACATACACACACACACACAAACACACAAACTCAGTACACCCAGAGAGAGGATGGATGGTTCATGGGTACTTTTAATTTTTGATCAGAACCCAGAACGCCCTCAGCCCGTGGATGCCTTGCCTTTCAGCCTGCTCCATGGAATTAAGGAAGGAGGCAGACTCTGTGGTCCTTTTTTACTCAGAATACATGAGAGGTGGTCCCTGAAAGCAGGTGGGCTTTTGGTGTAAATAGAAAGTGCTCTGAGCAGGTGAGGGCAATGGAGAAGGCCCTGGAGTCCCAGCCCAGCAGAGGTGGCACAGAGGTGGCTCTTACTAGATGTGTTTCTGGTGACAGCAGCCAAGGACTCAGTAGCCTTAAGTCTGGCATGCATGCTTTCCAGTACCCACATTCTTCTCTTCATCCTGTGGTGACGTCAGGAGGTGGAACACCTTGTCCCTTCTGATCTCATCAGAGCATACTCCGGTTGGAGGGGATGACAGACTGCTCCCCTGCAAAGAGATGCTCTGGGCTGTGGCTGCATGGTAGGGTTGTTCTGTGATTGGCATTTACCCACAGACCATTTGAAGATAAAGCCATGCCTTAAGGGTAGGGCTTTCGAAATGCAGGAAATATCAACGGCTCCCAGGTGGAGGAAGACTCCTCTGTGGTCCAGCTAGTCCCTGGGGACACACGAGTGAAGATGACACTCCTCCCACTCAGATGAGGACATGCCTCTGTGAGAGGAGCTCCCCATTCTCACAGGACCCCCGGACTCTCCCAGTCACTTCTAGAATTTGCAGCCCTGTGTCTCTTCACCTGGGCACATTTTGGAAGTTGGTGGGTCGGGGGGGGGGCGCACACACAAACAGTCTCCGACACGTTTGCTGGGCAATAGAGCAAAACTGTTTCCTGGGACTGTCTCTCAGTAAGCGTGGGTTTCAGATGTATCTGAGGTCAGCTTTGGGTGGAGAGAAGAGCAGAGCCCTTTGCAGATGATTCTCTAAGCGCCTAGAAGAGACTTCAGAGAGGATGGTTGAGCTGGGTTGTGAATCATGAAACACTGTAGAAGGCAGGGGGCATCTGCTATAAATCTAACAGCCACTGCAAAAGAAAAGAGGTACAGCCAGGTGTGGTGGTGCACACCTTTAATCCCAGGACTCTGGAGGCAGAGGCAGGTGGATCTCTGTAAGTTCAGGACTAGCTTGATCTACATAGTGAGTTCCAGGTCAGCTGGGGCTACAGGAAGACCCTGTCTCAAAAAGACCAAAAAAAAAAAAAAAAAAAAAAAAAAAAAGAGGTACAAAGATCGCAAATTTTGAGAGAAGCTGGTGTTTCCATGGACGGAGCTACGATGGAGAGGCCTGTGCATCTTCTTGGCATGGTCTCAAAAGCAGGATATAGGGGGCTTTGGTAGCTTGGGGAGGGTCGGACTTGTATTAGGAGAAACAAACCCAGTCATGTGGCTACTCACAGTTTTAATTTAAGTGATTCGGTGAGTGGAGGCTTTCCATGTTCTGCATACCTGATTGAATGTGTCAGATGACGTTAATGCTGTGCACGGACATGGGTTTGTTTTTGTTTTTTTCTCTACATACTAGCCTAAATACTACAAGCTGGACTCTTTACAGGGAAATTAAGCATGCTATAGAAAACTGAGTAAAAAAAATATTCAAATGACCTATGCCCTCATCATTTGGAGATGTACTGGTCATCTTTTGGGGCCCACTGGTTCCATGCACGTAGGTTCTGAACAAGGAATGAGCTTCATGGGGCTGGGGAGATGGCTCAAGGGTTAAGAGCACTGGCTGCTCTTTCAGAGGACCTGGATTCAGTTCCCAGCACCCACATGGCAGCTAAGAACCATCTGCAACTCTAGTTCCAAGGGATCTGATGCCCTCTTCTGACTACTGCAAGCAATACACTCACACACATAAAATAAAAAATAAAGTTTTTTTTTTAGAAAAGAAATAAGATTCAAAGGTGAAGCTTGTTTTGTAACCCTTTTTCCACCAAGATCATTACAAAACTCTTGCTACATCCATAAGTCCAATTCTATGGTTCTGGCTTTAATGACTATGTGCTAGGTCCTTGTTAAGACGCAGGAGTGTATATATCCAAGCGTTTATTGTTAGACTTCCGGCTTGCAGGACTGCCAGCTGCCTCCCTCTCCTGCCTCACTGTGCCTGCTCTCTTCCTCTGAGCTCACCTAAAGCAGTCCCCTGGTGGTGCAAAGCAGCAAGCCTGATGTTTTCTTGCACAGAAGAGATGTCACCGCACTGCCTCTTGTCTGAGGCTATTTTTCCTTTCTGTTTGTTCTGCTTTAACTTCGCTTGCTGGTCAGTGGAAGGATAGGGACCAAATTTAGCACTCTGCGTCCTGTGATGCACAGCCCAGCTCCCAAAGCAGTGGCTGTGGCTTGGCTGAGAGGAGAAAGCCTTTGATTTAGGAGGGTCTGTTCTTCTCTGCAAGCCGTTTCCAACCATCTTACAGAGGCAGCCATCGGCTTGTTGCAGTAGATTTGGTACCATGGCAGCCCCGTCAGAGACAAGCCACTGATACCGTGGAAGAATGAGGTTCAGTGAAGCCTCTTCTGTCTCGTAGCTGTGCGCCTGCATCGATTTTCCCATCTGTGTCTGCACCCTGCGACTTTGGTGAATGAGTCAACGTTGAGCCAGTCATCAGTCTGTGCGCTGTTCTCCAATGGGCCCCTGTCCCCAGAGCTGGGGAAGACTGTGTGTGCTCTAGTATGTGTGCGTATATTCGAGGGCCTTAGGTTTTAAGGGTGAGAAGCTCACTGCTTCAGTGGAAGTCCGGAGTGACCTACGGGAAGCCTGCAAAGGAGATGCTATTAGAAGAACATAGGATAAACACACACATCTGTTCTTTCATACGTTTCAGCAACCCATCTTCCCATCAATTTACCAATGCACCCAGCCACCCACCTATTTACCCACCTACTCATTCATCTACTTAGCCCCCCATTCACCCATCCATTCATTTACTTTCCCACCCATCAACTGTGTACTCACCCATTTACCCCCTCGTGAAGTCATCTACCTACACATCCATCCACCCACCTGCCTACCTACCTATCCATCGATTCACACATTCCTCCCCACCTTCCTATCACCCATCTGCCCACCCACTCACCAGTCCACTCATTCATTCATCTATCTACTCATCCATTCTCCTGGACCTACAAATCCAGCTGTCCATTCATCCACCCACCCACCTTCCTATCATCTATATACCCACCCACTCATCCGTGCATCCATTCACTCATCAATCCATGTATCCATTCATCTATCTACTTATCCATCCATCATCCATCCAGCCAGCCAGCCAGCCAGCCAGCGAGCCATCTAGTTGCTTATTCATTCATTTGCTAAGATTTATTTAGCACTTACTATATGCAGGGTATTTCAGGCACTTAGAGCACTCAATGAATAAAAGTGACAAAAGTCCCTGCTCATGGAACTTCTCTCCAGGGATGGAAGACAGGCAGCATATTATGGGCACAGTGAATAAATTACATAGTATTTAGAAGGTGCTGAGGAACAAAGGGCAGAAACAGAGCAGGCAAAAGGAGACTGAAGACTGGGGTAGGGCAAGTGCATTGTCAAATCCACTGGATTTAGAATCACCATGGAAATACCTCTGTGTGTGCCTACCAGGGTGTTTTCAGATAGGTTGAATGGAAGTGAGATGACTGAACCTGAATGTGGCAGCATTATTGATGGGGTGGAGGTCCCAGGCTGAATAGAAAAGAGAAGTGAGCTGAGTATCAGCTTTCTGCTTCCTGACTGAGGACACTGTGTGACCAGCTGCCTCAGGTTCCTACCTCCATGTTCTCTGTGCCACGATGGATTGTATCCTCAAACTATGACCCAGAATGAACTCTTTTCTCCTTAAGTTACTTTCTCACGTATTTTATCACAGCAACAAGAAAAGTAATTAATGTGGCACAGTTGTGATTTTAGGCAGATGGGCAAGGCTAGACAGACTACATTGATTGAAGGAGCAGCCACGTGGACATTTGAAAGAGGGAATGTCAGTCAAAGGCCCTTCATGGGAATATTCTGAATACTTAAGGGAAAGTGCCTGAGAGAGGTGACCTCAGTCATATGACCTGGGGGATTTCAAAGGCAGTGAGGTCTAAGAACAAAGCTCAGGTTTCCCCACCCTCTTGGTACCTTTTGAATTGGGTCATAGAAATGGGATTTTGGTATACCTGACAGGGGAGATAACAAGATCATGAAGGTGGTTTCCCAGGACCAGGCTTATCCATTGCACTCCTGATGTGCTGACCTCAAATGTGGGAAACTACCACGTAATTTGTGGTAGTGGGGGACTGCGTTTGTACTCTCCCCCGTTAAGAAAAAAAAAGAGATTTTGGGTGCTGACTGTCACTCTAAACATCAGACTCTTCCTCCCTGGTCTTTATGAAAGAGTAGAGGTTAGCAGTGGGGAGCAGGGTCTCCATCCATCAAGGGATACAGGCAAAAATGCTCCAGTTCATCAGTCTGATGCATCTGCAGGAGGGGTTAAGAATCTACAGTAGAAAGCTGCACATGGCAGAATGGATTCAGATTCAAATCTCCATTCTTCTGCTTACCTTAGTGAAATGCTCAGCAGCTCTAAGGCTTTTCTCTGCTGTCTGTGGAAGTAGGGATGACAGGAGAAGTCATTTGAGAACAGTATCTGCTTGCAGGAAGTTAGCTGTCTTGTGTTCAGACAAGATGATGGCTATGAGGCTGGACGTTTCTGTTGCCTCCCTGTTTTCTCTGCTCACAGGCATCTCCTCACACTACCCCGGTTACAGGAAAGACCTTAGCAGCTCATAAATTTTTTGAAGGGGACTGGCAAGTCGCCAAGTACTATGGATGTACTGTGTCACCGTTTGAGATGAGACTTCTGGATTAAGCTCTGAGTCAACCCTGGCATCTAGCAACGTGAGACTGTCCACCTCACCCAGTGGTGGCCTTTGAGTGACAGCCGAGCACTCTCTACTGAAGGTCACAGAAGACTCGGCAGGCCTTAGCTGGGTGAATAGACTCTGTCATCATGTTTTGTACTTGAAACCATTATTTACACAGTACAGTTCAGCAACCGCTGCTGCACATACATTTTGTTAATTGATTTATGTTAACGTCCACACGTACTCTTAATCGATAGCAACCACCTTGTATTATTGTGCCCTTGGAGACTCAGAACAAACCCCTCACATCAATGCGCTCAGCAGGCTGGGCAACCTTTCCAGCCCCCTTCTGTGTAGGAGGAAGGAGTACAGATAGTGTGGATTATCTAGATTTTTCTACATTGCGGTGTGCGCCTGTTTCCAATCAATCAGGATAGACAAGCTTGTACTGCAAATCTATTTCAGAATCAAATGGCTTCCCAGCATGCTGACATGCATTTCACCCTTAGGCTAGTATCTTTATGTAAATGTTTGGTAAATCAAAGTTTGGTTATAATAATTTCAACTGACTGGACCTGGAAGAGTGTGGGGGTTGCGAGAATAGAGAGAGGGAAAGGGAGGGAGAGGGAAGGCGTGAACAAGAGGGAGGAGAGGAAGAGAGAAGAAAGGAGGGAAAGGGAGGAGGGAGACACAGAGAGGGGGGAATTTCTTATATTTTTCTTTTCTGCTTGTGGTATTTTGAATTGGAGAGAGATTTTGTGTTTACCTGGCTGGCTCAGGCAATCAACTGAAATCTGAATCATTTCCACCAAATGCAAATACCTTCAAATACCACTCACTCCTGACCTTTACAGTTTGGAAATAGCTGAGTCTAAGCAAGAATGGAAGCTTTGAGGAAAGAAAAGAGCCAGGATGAATAGGTGGAAGGTGCCGGTCAGGGGGTCATCCAGCCTGTCCCATGTGGTCAGGGGCACAGAGGGGTGGATAGAGAGGCTCCGTGTGGTGTGGCAGATTCCAATGGGCTTAAACACTTGGGCAAATTTCCTCTGAAAGGCTTACTCTTCTTGTCCAGTCTACCTAACACATTCTCCTGAAGTGTAGGGAGTTCTTACCATTGAAATGAAAATCAAATTAAATCTTTAAATACACAGAGAAGCTGTTTCACTTTTTGAAATTATTTTTAATTTTTAATGAAGTAATAAACCCATGTAGTTTGAACGTTCAATAGCTGATGAAAGGCTTCTCTCAGCAACTGGCATCCGTTCCCTCTAGACTACCTGCCCAGCTCCTCAGGAGGAACTTCCTTTGAATTTTCCCAGCTGCCTCTTCCTTCTGGCTGTCTCCTGCTCTGCTGTTCCTTCCCCGATACTCTCCATAACACAATTCTGCATTTTGTTGGAATTATTGTTGTTTGCAATATTATTATGGCTATGTAAATATTGTTTATTGCTGCTCCAGGGAGTATATAATGATTATACTTCTATGACTACACTTTCTTCCTGTTCAAACTTGCTAATAACACCATCTTCATGTTCCCCTCTCCTGGCTTTATTTGGAATCTTCGTCTTAGTCTTTCTGTACTCTCCATGGCTCTCTAGGCTGCCTCTCAATGACGTTTCCGTACAGCCATACCTATCAGATGATCTACCATTTCCATTTCTTTCCTCCTTCTCTCTGTGTCTCTCTGTCTCTCTCAGTCGCTCTATCTCCTATTCTTCCCTCCTTCCCTCCCTCTGAGCCCCCTCTCTGCCTTTGTCTATTCTGGTTGCTCTCTAACCTGCTACATGGAGTCCATCTTGGCTCTCCCTTCCATTGCCTTGAAAGTCCACGTGTGCTGGGTTTCTGCTTTCCTTGACTAAGCCTTTCATTTTCCCTAGTCCTTCCCTCAGAATACACCTCCTTTCCAGTGGTATTCTACAGATGAGGCAGGAAGTAACTTCGGGTGTAACTTTCCATGTGTAAATGGGTCTCATTTCAACCCTCTTACTCTGATGGATAGTTGGACTGGGGATAGAATTCTCGCTCTTTTTCCCTATGAATTCTGAAGAAACTGTTTCCTGATGTCATAGTTGAGAGATCTAGTGTCACAACACTAATCTTTGGTCCTGTGTCATAGTTGAGAGATCTAGTGTCACAACACTAGTCGTTGGTCCTGATGTCATAGTTGAGAGATCTAGCATCACAACACTAGTCTTTGGATTGTGACATTTTATTCCACTCTAGATAAAAAAGTGTCTATTTTCTCTTAGGCACTTCTTTCTTCCTAGTTCCAGATTTCATGTTCACAGGTCACAGTGTGGTTAAATCTGTATCAGGCACTGGGAGGTTTTCTTATGCTGTTCCTTTGATAATTTGCTCCCTACTTTTTTCTCTGTCTCTCTTCTTAGACATCTGTTAGTCTCCTGTGGTGCCCTCTGGATCGATCCCATTGTTTTGGTTGTCTTCTTCTGGTGTCTTATTTGTCCTCATTCCTTCTGGAAGTTTCCTCAGCATAGATGTCTGTTTCATTGACATGTCCCAATGTCCTTCATTCTAGAATCCTTATAGTTGAGTTTGGGACACCTGCCTACATCCGCTCTCATCCTGGAGGAGCAGGAAGTGACTTACTTCTGCTAGATTAAAGGAGATCAAGAAGGCCAAGCGTCTCATAGTTCCTTACCCAGACTGTAGATGTCTTCTTTGGTCTAACTGTGACATCAGCCCATCTGTCTCTGAACTTGGTGCCTCAAGTTCAAGAACTCCCAGGTCAAATCAACCTGTCTTTAATAATATATCATCTTATCTGAACTTAAGTTTGACTTCCTTTCATTCCCTCATTTCAATGATTATGATTTATTGATACAGGTGACATCTAGTTAAACCAAACTGTGTTTGGTCCCTCTCTCTTATATTTTTCCTTTTCGTTGTGAATGGACTTCTAAGATGAAAGAGGAACACAGACTTCTTCATTTTGCCATCTTGAACCTAGAAGACAATATGCTTATCTGAAGAGTTCCTCAAGCAATTCCTTTGGATAATAAAGTAAAAGGTCACCTGATTTACAACTGACTAAGCCTCATGTACATTCTCTGTTTGAAAGTATCCCAGTTTTCCAAAACAACAAAACGTTCTGAAGTGGGAAGTAGTAGGTGGTATTCTCTCTTGATCAACTGTATGGCCACCAACTAGTCAAGTGTTTTCTAATGATGGGGACACGTTTGGATAAATGTGTCAGGTGATTTTGTTGTGTGGACGTGATAGATGGTGATAACATCATAAGTGATTTAATCTCATAGGATGTGATGACTGTGGATGAATGTGTTCTCAACTGATAGATGAGATGATATAATGGACTAAGGATAGCTACAGAGCCCTTGCCACACCTCCTGTACAGAGGAATTTCTCCTCCTAAATCTGAACTAGCTTTAATGACATGCTTGGCAATCAGTTGTCATGGAAGTGATGCTGTGGGTTTCCTGAAGCTGAAATGGAAGAATCCTTACATCTTCTATCTACATTTTAAAATCACATGTTCTAAGAAAATTAATCACTGCGTAGGAAATCCATCAACCCTGAGATGCCCTGTTAATGAGTGGCCTAGTCTACTTAGAGAGGAAGTAGATGAAATAGCATACGGAAAGAAGCCATGGAACATCAAGAGATCTCTTACATAGATGATGAAGCCATGTTAGAGCAGTGGGGTTCTTCCAGATCAGTGGCATCACATGGGTAAGGAGGTAAACCTAAACCACCCAATAGAGCTTTTCCTGAATTTGTGACTAAGTTTTGGGAATAAACTCCAGCAGTACCATTGATACCTGGAGCAGAAAACATGCCCAGCAACTTCTGTGTATCCATGGGAAAAGACTGGTCTAGGGAGGGGCAACTCACCAGGGTCCCCCCAGTGAGGACAGGCTTCTATGAGAGGTAAAAGCAGAGGTAAAAGAGAGAACTCAACTGCCTGGACTATGTCCAAGCTCTCTCATTGAATTTAAAACCACAATGTAACTGTCCCCTGTATGTCTTTCTGATGGATTGTTCTAACTTTTTTTTTCCTTTGGCTCCAGGAAAGTTTATTCTGGCTATATTTGAGATGGGGATTTTTGAATTAATTTTTCATTTGGTTATAGAGTGTGTCAGATGAAAGATGACTCTTGGAGAACTGCAGGAGATACAAGATTACTGCGGTAAATACCTTAATCATTGGAAAGCATGAAATGAAATAATGTATCTGTAAGTCACTTAGAACAGTACCTGCCACATAGTATGCTCAAAAAATATCTGTATCACTATGTGTGATTACCTGATAGCAGACCCCAGGTCACCATCTGTGATGGTTAGCTTTGTCAACCTGATACGATTTAGAATCACTTGGAGAGACAGTGGACTAGCTTTAATGACATTAAATCACTTGGATTTAGATCACTTAGAGGGATCGTCTTACATTGGGTTGTCTCAAGTTAATTGATATGGGAAGACCCAGCCCACTGTGGGCGGCATCAATCCCTGGACCAGAGGTCCTGAACTGTGAGGAGTAGAGAAATGGAGCTAAGCTCAAGCCAGCAAGCGAGTGTGCATACATTCATTTCTCTCTGCATTGGGCTGTGACTATTTGAAGTTCTCGCTTTGACTTCCTCACAATGAGGGACTGTAGCCTAGAATTATAAGTTTTAATAACCCCCTAAGCTGCCTTTTTGTCAGTATTTTGTCACAGCAACAGAAATGAAAGCAGAGTATTGTTCCTGTTGCCCAACTCTGATCTGGTATAATCTCGGGGATCCCACCCATGGTGGGAGGTACATGGGTAAGTGGTCAGAGAGGTTTCCTGTGACTTTATCACTTCTTAGTATACATTCTCCCTCCTCTATGGTTTCCTACTCACAAATGGGTGTGTTGTGAAACTGAGCAAAGGCAGGAGGATGAAGTAGGGGAGCTGGATGTTTGACCCCGTAGTGCAGAGAACAAGCTGGGGCCGTGTACGTCTCCCACCCGTCTCTTCAGAGAAGCACTTTTTGTATGGCTTCTCCAAAACACAGTTTCAGTCTTCCAGGTGGAAATCTCCAGCAGTTTGATGAGAAATTTAATAGGAATCACGGATGGAAGTTTCCCCTAATGATGGCCTTGAAGCCATGGCGTCTGCTTCAGGTTCTCCAAGAGACATCTTCCATCTGACACACTCTCACCAACTGAAAAATTAATTTAAAATACTCCATTCAGATGCAGCCAGAATAAACATTCCTGAAGCCCCAAATAGGAACAATCCATCCACAAGATGTATGGGGGGTGGTGACCTTGTGATTTTATATCCGTGTCTGTTGTTTAAACTTCAGAGAGAAATAGGTGCTCATGTTTTCATTTGTTTCTAAAATAAGAATAACATAAAGCACCAAGGAAGGAGGAAGCCCAAGGGTCTGGGTGTAATCTGAGTATTCTTAGATATCCATCATGTCTGCTGCCTTTGACACAAAGAAGAAATCATTTTTCTTCCTGCTTGGAACTTTGCTTACAGAAATCACTGTAGACAGCTGCATGGGGCAGACCTAGTGGGAAACTCATAGACAGTGGGAAACCCTGGGGCAGACCTAGTGGGAAACTCATAGACAATTGCAGCACTGTGATTACACTAGATGTTGGGGTTATTGAGTGCGATGTAGGTGCCAGTGGCTGCTTAGCCGTCTTCCTCCTCCTTTCCTACCCTAATCAAGGTTCCCTGGAGGAAGGTATCCTCAGGCCCTGGTGTGCCTCAAGGTAACCCTGGCCACAGGCCCCTTGTTTGTGACTGGTAGCCTTGGAACTGCCCTGTTAATTTCTAAGCTACGTTAATTAACCACGACAGCCATTTTGCCAGGAAAATAATTGCTGTTGGGAAGAGAAGGTCTGAAAGAAATCTGTCCTATTAGGGATTATACTTGGGCTGAGACTGAGATGCCTGAGTATGTGTATGAGCCTTTCAAAGCCAAATCATCGCTGCTTTGGGGGTCTATTTTACTTGTTCCCTTGTTCATCTATCTGTCTACCATCCATCCATTTGCTCATCTAGTCACCTATTTCTTTGTATGTGTGTGGGCATGGGTATGCATGTGTGTGTGTTGGGGGTGCATGTGCCCATGTGTGCACACATATGCGGGCCAGTGGGCAACCTGGGCAACCTCAAGTGTTGTTCCTCAGGAGATGTCCACCTTTTTTAATTTGGAGACAGGGTCTCCCATTGGCCTGAAAACCACCAATTGGGCTAGACTGGCTGTCCAGTGATTTCCTGAGATCTGCCTGTCTCTGCCTTCCCAGCACTGAGGTTACAAGTACCAAGGTTTTTATGAGGGTGTTGGGTCATGAACTGAGGTCCTCATGCTTGTGAGGAGAGCAGTGTATCAACTGAGCTATCTCTCTAGCATATGGCTGACTTTTTATAGGTCTTCTAGGTATTGAACTCAGGTCCTCAGGCTTACAAAGCCAACAATTTGACTGAACTACCCCCTGGCCCTCCCCTATCTTTGTTTTGAAGCAGTCCCCATTAATTCCCAATGAACAGTTCTAGCCAAATAATTCCAGTAGAATTAAAGGTTGATGCTCTGCCTGGTAGAAGCTGGGTCCAGGACAGAGGCTTTGCCAGTTGAGTGGTTTCTCTCTTGAGTCTCCACCACCACACTGCCCTTAAGGGAAAAGCACAAGAGACAGTTCAAGGGAAGTGATAGGCTTGCAACACACAGTAGAACATGGAGCTCTGTTTCTATTCAGCAGGGAGGGAAGACGTCTACAAATGATTACCATTTACTGGGCCTGGTCTGAGCCCAGCCTCCTCCTCTTCCCAAGGCTCACAGCACAGACACAATGGCATGTGGTCTGGACAAGGCATTGGTCCCTTTATAGGCTACTTTACCCATGCTGTATTTGAATTCCATTTAAGAGTGTCAGCTCCCTCATCCAGGACCCAAGCCTCTAGCTGTTCCTCCTAAAGCCTTTGTACCCAGGATGCATATTTATACCTGCCCCCGCCCAGGAGACAGCCAGGGAGCTGAGTCCCCCTGACCCAGCCGAGGCCCTAATTCTGAACACCAGCAGAGAGTTTGACATAAAATGCCCATGACAATTATCTACCCGTTTATACATTCTACTTTTGGCAAAGCCATTAACCTTTTCTGGCCCTATCAACTGCCTTCATCAATATTTCAGAACCGTATCCAAAACATGAAAAAAAAAAACCCTAATGCTGAATATCATGATAATCATTATGAAAAAAAAAAATGCTTGTTCCCTCTGTGCTTCATGTGCCCTGGCTGACTGGGGGTGATCACTGCTGTACCAAGCCACGTGGGCTGCTCTGCGGGAGCTCACCACCAAATCCATATGCAGTGATGCTAATATACGCTATTTGACTAGAGGAAAAGATGCTGAGGTGAAAATCCCTAGAGAAGAACCACAATGAGGTGCTGGGCCACATCATGGACCACACATGGCCGAATGCTCAGGGCACCCCTCTAGCTTCCTGGGTTTTTGTGGTGAGTTCTGAATCTCCCTGCCAGAGCCACACAGGGTCAATGAAGTTAGGGAGGAAAATGGAGGTATGGCGGGTGACTTTTTCTCTGAGAGGAAGCAGCGGGTCCTGAGTAGAGCAAGGTGCATGTGGTCCAAGGAAGTGTGCTGGCCGCCAGCACAAGGGCAGCTAGGGAATGTTCCCACACACACCTGCAGGCTGACCTGGCCTTGTATCCCCACTGTCTGTGGAATTCCCATGAGGTCACTGTAGTTGGTAACGCCTGATGTGACCCCCATAGAGCCTGCCTTCTGTATCAATGCACCTGGGCATTCCCTTTCCCTTGAGAGTGAACAGGGTCAGTGGCTTGCTTCTAACCCACGAGATCTAGCAAAGGTGATGGGATATCACCTCTATTATGTCACATGGGGAAAGTGATGGGTTGTCTCCTATGATCACATTATGTCACTTAAGACTCTTGCTAGTCAACTTTACTCTCTCAGTGGCTTTGAAGTATCAAGTGTCTGTGTTGTGAGGGGACCAATGGCCAGCTCTTGTAGTAAGGGCTAGAGTTCTATCCCTACAAGGAAGTGAATTTCCCCAGCAGCTTGAGTGAGTGTCTACAGGTAGACTTTCCCCAGTTGGATCTATGGATGAGAGCATAGCCCAGCCAAGATCTCAACTGCAGCCCAGCAAGGACCCAACTAAGCTCTACCTGATCCCCTGGTCTATAGAGCCAAGGGTCATGGATGCTGCTGTTTTAGGTTGCTGTGATTGTGTTTGTTTATTGCCAGCAATAGAAACCTGGTGTAACAGGTTCCCCGGGCACCAAGCTTGTCTGTCAGCTGTGACACACCTGCTTGACTATACTCATGAAGATGAGGAAGAGAAGACTCCAAATTCTAACCTCATCTCACAGCTGCAGAGTAGGTTTTCTGGGTCTGGGATGCTTTCCCATCATAGGTCCTGTATTAGTTACTTTTCTTAACACTGATAAAATACCCAGACAAAAGCAACTTCGGGAAAGGTTTGCCTTGGCTTATGGTTCAAAATTATAGTCCTTCATGATGGGAGGCATGGCAGAAGTGAGCAGCTGGTCACACTGCATCCAGTCAGGAAGCAGGGAGAGATGAATGCTGGTGCTCAGCTTGCCTACTCCTCTGTATTCAGCCTAAGACCCCAGGCCAAGGACTGGCACCATCCACATTCAATGTGGCTCTTCCTATTTCAGTTAACCTAGTCTAGACACTCCCTTACACATGTCCAGAGACTTGTTTCCTAGGTGATTCTAGATCCCATCGAGGTGACAATCAAAGTTAACCATCACAGATCCCATCTTCTATTTAATTCTATTCGAAGAACAACAGAAACACAAACAGGCAAAATTATGGTTTTGGTTGCTTTGCAAAAGGTTAAGTTCATAGATTTGTTATACAGTTGTTACCACATTCATCTTTCTTCTGATGAAAAAGAAATCAAAATGAATATATTTTTATAGGCTCCAAAAAGTATCTTGAGCCCTTAGCATGGACCTGGTCTGGGTGACGACTCACTGTCCCTGTCACAGACTTCCTGTCCCATTGGCCACTTTGGAGTTTTGCTGGCACACTGAACTTGAGTAAAGAAAGATACGTTGAGCAACGGGTGGGTATGGCAGATGATGGGGAAGGAGAGGAAGACTGAGGGAATATCCCATATCAGTGCATATGCATTAAATTCTTTTCGTGGCTAAATACTGGTGCTGGCCACAAAGATGAAGGTGGTTCAGTTCCTGCCCTCAGGGATATCTTATTTTAATGAGAGAGAAGATAAGTACCCAGATAATTATAAATTGGAACAGATGATATGGTCTAAAAGGGACAAAGGGAATGAGCCAGTCAAGGACAATAGATTCTGTGTCCAGGTTCTTCGATCATCTTTTCACTCACTTGACAAACATTAGTTGAGTTACAGGTCCTGTGTGAGAGATAGTAGTGTGTGCGTAAGAGTGGTCCCCACCTGAGAGAAACTTACGGTTATGTGGATGAATGTTTTTCACACTATGTGAAGCTGGGCGTAATCAATGCATGTCCCAGAAGGCTGCCTGGAGTGGAACCTGGTCCTACAGCAAGTGTCCCAGAGTCAGCATTACTTGTCTCCTTGACCAGAGAGTTCTTTGCCATGGGGGTGTGATGGTTAATAATGGTTATCAACTTGGCAGGATCTAGAATCATCTAAGACAGATGCTTCTCTGGATGTCTGCAAGGGAGTTTTTAGATTAGATTAATTGACGAGAATGTGTGCGGCACCATTTACACACTGGTGTCCTGATCTAAGGATCAAGCAGATCTTTTCTCTATGGTACTCTGACCTCTGTCCTTCCCAAGGGCACCTGCCCACCTGCTCCTGGCTGAGGAGGATCATTTTTTACTGCGTTCATTTTTATTCTTAGCTTTATGGAAGCAGTGAAGTCTGGTACCATCTGCAGGGCTTCTCGGTATTATTTAAGGAACCGGCTCTCCTTCCGCCACTGTCAGACCCACTTTCAAAGTCTGTCATCTTCCCAGCTGGCTTCCTGGCAATCAGGATGCAAGTTTCGCATGGTGCCTTGTAAACATTAGGCAAGTGAGCCCTATGCTTCCTCCCAGCAGGCTTCGTTCAGTACAGAGAACTCCAAGGTGCACTGCCCAGTGTCATCATGTTAGTCCCTTTGAGAGTGTACAAATTTGTGTGTGTTTGCTGGTACATAAATACATGAGTATATATGTGGGAGGGCAAGAGGTCAGTCCTGTGTGTCATCTTCAATCGTTCACCTTACATTTTGAGACAAGCTGTCTCCCTGAACCTGGAGCTCACTGGTTTGGCTCTTAAGGATCCTTCTGTCTCTGTCTCCCAAGTGTTGGGGTTAGAGGCATGTACCACCGTGTCTGATCTTTTACATCAGCTCTGCGGTTTTGAACTCAGGTCTTCATGCTTATGTGTAAGTACTTATGGACGGAACCATCTCCCAGCTTGCTTGGTCTCTGACTAGTGTGTGGTCCTGGCTCTTGAGGTACCACATCCTTTGTCTGTAAGGGAAGTTTTGAGGGAGTTTCAGGGGAGTATTCCTGGGATAACTTCTGAATGGCATTCTGCCAGTGTCCTAAAGCCATATATATAAGCTACTATGGAACGTCTCTCTAAAACGCTGGGGCTATGAGAAGGTGGTGATGAGCACACTGAAGCAACACTGGGTAAACTGGGATGCTTTGCCCCCCACCCCCTCAGCTCCGTCTGAATTCCCATCAGGTGTTCCTACACTCAGTCCTCTACTTTTGCTCTTTAGCATATGGTGCCATGGATTTGGAGGCAGGAGACATGGGTTCAAGTCCTCACTCTGCCTCATACCATATGGCCTTTGACAAGCCAATAAACCTCTCAAACTACACGAATGTTTCTCCTGAGAAAAGCGTCTGATCTCCCAGTTACTGCAGCAGGTTCCAGCTGATTCCAGCTGGGGCATCAAATCCACAAGCCTCTGAACTTGTTTGAGAATCAATACATAAAAAGTGGGGGTCTGGCATTTTCCTGTCAGTCTATATGTCTGTCTCAAGCATGCTCCTGATTTATCTCCAGCTGGGAAGGAGAAGGAGCTTGGAAATGTGTTTGTATTTCGTGTGTGTGTGTGTGTGTGTGTGTGTGTGTGTGTTCCTGTGTGCATGTGTCTGTGTGTCTGTCATTCAATGATGCTGAGACATGGCTTCACTTTCCTAGCAGAACAATCTGTTAAGTGTATGGTCAGCACATGGTTTTGCTCCCTTAGTTTATGTAAAGGACCTAAACTGTATGTGGTTAATTTGCTTTAAAGTTATGCTCCCGACTTGGTTCCAAGGCAGAGTTTTCAAGAGCAACGGGACCTTTCCAGCCCAATTGTCCATGACTCAAGGATCTAAGACTCCTAACACTCAGTCATCCAAGATCGTCCTGGGGCAGCAATTCCAGGTTTGTTGTCTCACACCAATGAAGATTCGTGATGTGGACCCTCACGGGAGAGATGGCTAAGTGGTAAGCACACTGGCTGTTCTTGTAGAGGACCTGGGTTCAGTTCTCAACACCCACATGGCAGCTAAAAATTATCTATAACACCAGTTCCAGGGGATCTGTCACCCTCTTTTGGCCTCCATGGGCATTGCATACATGGAAATGCATGCATGCAGGCAAAACATTTATACACATAAAAATAAATAAATTTTAAAAGATCTATTACAGGAAAGTAAGATATTGAGGAAAAGTTAGAAATTAAAGAAAAAAATGAGAGAAACTCCTAAGAGAAGGAAGAGTTTCCAAGAGAGGAAAAGATTGTTGAATTTCCTTTGTCTAGTAGTTTTATAAGGCCATTGAAGACACAGAACAAAGGCTGAGGTGACCTCTCTTGAGATTGGCTAATTCTCAGGGCTATCATGGACCAACCCAATGGAGAGCCAACACACTCTGTACACGTCTTGACCCAATAAGGGAGATGACCATGTGTGGTTCATGTGCTGCCCACCCAGGTGGATGTATTGAAGCCCTCCTCTGCCCATCTTGTGTTTTCTCAGCTGCTGGCATTCTGCTAGCCATTTGTAACTGGCTGGTGTTGCCTTCTCCATCTCTGAAAGTGTCTCAAGCGCTGTTAAGGACACTAAGCTCTGATTCTCATGGCTGCCCAGAAGGAGCTGCCATGTTCTTAGCTTTGTCTGTGGGATGGTCTAGGGGTCTCCTACGTGAAATGGAGTGGGCTCATTGAACTCCATCTTGACTTACAACTTAGTCTATTTAGCTGCAGTGGAAGCAATGTATTAAAAACAAGGCTATGCAATAAGTGTATGTCTCCCATAGGGGAAAGGTCTCATGGAAGTTGGCCAGCTGGCCTACAGTCACTGGCCTTGCTTCTGAGAACCCGTTTGTCTTTTAGCAGATCTGCTTGTCTGTCCCCTATCCGGCGGCGAGTGTCTTCATCTTTTGTCCTTAGTGCTCCTGGCTTTCGGTGTTAAGTTATAATCCTTCTGTGTATTACCACCCATTCCCACTGTAACATGCTAGTGCACTTTGTACTTCTCACTGTGGGCCTTTTCCCCTTCCTGCCTACAGGAAGCTATCTTCTGCATCCGTTCCTTATGCCCCCCCCGCCATGGGCTGAGCTGCTCCAGGAAAGCAGGCTCCAGACACCTGTGCGGCAGTGTCTTAGCATCAGGGACAGAGACATTTGGGAGCTGTGTCCAGAAGCTCTGCTCTGTCTTCACGTGTTCTCTACAAAAATCCTGCCTCAGTCTCCCCTCCTTTGGATTCAGCATCAATGATACTTGCTTTAGAACACCTTCCTTGACTGTGTTTCCTCAAGCATCCTTCTTTGCCCCCAGCCCCAGTGCTCTGGTCTGTATGTAAACTCCAGTCTGTTCGTATGCCCCAGGGTTCATGGTATGGAGGCTTGGTCCTCAGTGCTAGGACGTCTGAGTGGTGGCACCTAATAGTCCAATGGGAGTGCTGTGCTTGGATGGGATTAAGGCAGTTCTCACGGAATCCTGGGTTGATTCTCCGTAGAGCTTTGTTATAACATGAGTCAGTCCCTCTGGCTTCCGGTCTAGTCATAAGACCCCTCCCTCTTGCACATAGCCCCTTTGTTGTAATGCTATCTTCCGCAAGGTCCTCATTAGAACTGAACTGATACAGCAGCATGCCTTGAACTTCCAAACTTGAGCTAAATTAATCTCTTTGCTTTATAAATGTTCCCGTCTTGGGTATTTCATTACATCAACAGAAAACAGACTGATAGACCAGTTGCTAGGTGACTCACAGTCCCAGTTTTATTTTCTCCATGTGACAAGCTCACTCTCAGGTGTTATGTTTTTATTTGCCCTCTCTACAGAAAGCCAGGTCCCCGCATACTAGGCCCTTCTTTGTCTTGTTCCCTGCTGTACACCTGCACAGTGCCTGACCCACAGTAGGCACCCAGTACACGCTTGTTGAATGAAAGGAATCTTTCATGATTTTTCCCTTTGCTGGTTTTATTGTGTGAGATTTATCCCTATTGTCTGGAGAAAGAGGGGACAGCTGTGTCACCAGCACTGGTGGAGAGACTATAGCTTAAAAACTCATTTCATGTTTCCTACAACTGGGGGGATATAGTTGTAGGTTTCTGACCAGTTCCTCTGCAAACCATGAAGTGTACAAAGTTCAAAGTCATCTGCCTGTGTTTGCATCTCCTGCTGGACCGTGAACTCATGCCTGTTTCTCTGTGCATTCCTGGTGTTGACACAGTGCTCTTGAAACATGTGCTAAGGGACTGAAGAGATGGCTCAGGGGTTAAGAGTGTTTACTGATCTTGTAGAGGATCCAGGTTCAGTTCCCAGTACCCGTATTGGGTGGTTCACAACTGCCTATGCCTCCAGTTTCAGGACATCTGACTCCCTTTTCTGGCTTCTGTGGGCATGTATGGTGCACATACACTCATGAAACCACACACACGTGCACATACACACACACACACTCACAAACATATGCACACACACAAATCTTCTGGCTTCTGTGGGCATTGTATTATGATGGTGCACATACACTCATGAAACCACACACACACACACACACACACACACACACACACAAATCTTTAGAAAAGTGCTAAATAAGCTTTGCCTTTCCCACCTTCTGATCCAGCTCATCCATGTGCTCTTTGGCTCATGGGATTTCCTTCTTCTGTGTGCAAGACTCCTTTGGCTGGTAGACCAAAAAGAACTGAAAATGAGGGCGAGGGATGACAACCTATGGACAGCTAACTCGGGGCTCTTGTGATCAGTCTTCTGTGTCAACTTCCCTACCAGGGATTGTGATATCATCAGATCCTGCCTTGTGGTCAGTCTCAGTGTCAAGTTTCCTCCCAGGAAGACCCATCCTATGCAGTACTCCTTAACTTCTTCCTCACAGTCAACAATTCCAGAACAAAGAGGGTTTTTTTTCACACCCCAGTTCCAGGCCTATCATCTTAAGTTGTCCTAAGTCACGACACCTATGTTTCTGAGCTAGTAAGCTCTTTCCAGGGTCAGTAATATTCCAAATGGACAAGCTGAGACCCATGACCAGTCCTGGAACTGGGGCGGCAAGATGGTGGAGGTGTGATGGTATTTTCCACAGAAAGCTGAGGTATAGTTTGCAAACAAGTGGACATAGGAACAGAACCCCCTGTAGCTGTCTGGTCTCCCCCATGTCCCTCCATATTGGATCCTGTCTGAGAGACAAAGGTGGCCCTCTCTTGTCTGGTCTGTGAGTCTGTGAGATGAACTTTTGGAAAAAACTATCTCCTTTATGTGCAAATGAGTTTGATTATTGTTGCTCCTGCTGCTTCTGAAGTAAGGAAATGTTCCTGCTAAGTTATCTTAGAGTTTGTCAGGAGGCTTTGTAAAATGCAGATTCTTAGACAATGCCCCCTGAAGAATGTAAGTAAATCTGTTGTAGAGCCAGAAATTTGCATTTAATAACAGCAATGGCTTGCTAGAATCATGCAGAAAGTGTAGGCAACCACTGACTCGATCCACTGGGGAATCTTACTGTAACCCAATCCACTGGGGAACTCTCAGTGTGAAGTTTTGGTGCACAGTAGTACAGGAAGGCGGTGTTGTGACTGTTGGGAGAGAAGCTTGAGTTTTGAAGAGCCCTTCCAATATGCTGTGTATGCTGCTTCCCTTTCACCACTGAGAATAGGACTTGTTCTGACCTTATTGTTCAAGGTTTCATGTCTGACTAGAATTGAGGAAGAGAGAAGTTACTGAGTTCCCCTCCAAGGTAATTGCCTGCTAATGGTTTGCGTATTGACCCAGGAGCTAATTTAGGTAACTAGGGCAGGATGCGGCTGGTAAGTGATCTGTGGCCACATTACCTCATTGCCTCATGTGTCTTCATCAAGTGAGTGAGAAGAGGGACAGCTTGTCCCTCAGCCACGTCATCTGAAGTCATTACACAACGCCTGTGGTGTGGTTTCAAAATAAGGGGTGATTCTGTCATGAAGCATTCAAAACACCTCGCAGGTTGTGAGGGATTTAGAGGTAGGGCGTCACACCTGGTGCCCTGGAGCTCTGAAAACTTTAGTCACACTGTACAAGTGTGATGTGGTTATTTCCAAACTGACGTAACTTCAAGTATGAAGCCGACGTTACTCTACAAATACTAGTACAAGATCATAGTGACGCTGATTTGGAATATCTGTGATTATGTTATCTGGAAGGTTCCCCTGGCCTCCTGGGGTGCTGGAGACTGGCACTGCCAAGGAAACATGAAATGCCATGTATTTTCAGTCCAACACACCCACCTTACTTTCTTCATGTGTGTGTTTTGTGTGTCCGTGTATGTGCATGCATGTTTGCATGTGTGCTGGTACATATGTGTTTGTCCATGTGGAGGCCAGATTTCAGTCTTGGGAATCATTTCTCAGGTGCCATGAACCTTGTTTTTTAAAGTTTCCTTGAATTTTTTTTAATGCATATGAGTGCTTTGCCCATATGCATATATGTGCACTATGTGTGTGCAGTGCTTACAGAGGCCCAGAAGAGGGCAGTGGATCCTCTGGAACTGGAATTCCAGACAGCTGTAAGCCTCCATGTTGGTGTGAGAACCAAACTCAGGTCCTCTGCAAGAGCAGCCAGTGCTCTTAACTGCTGAGCGTCCCTCCAGTTCCTCTACCTAGTGTTTGGAGGCAGGGTCTCAGTTGGCCTGGAACTTGCCAATAGGGCTAGCCTGGCTAATCAGTGGGCCCTAGAGATCCACCTGTCTCCACCACACCTCCCACCCCAGTGCTGGAATTACAAGTGTGTGCCACCATGCCTGGCTTTTAACCTGGGTTCTAGAACTTGAACTCACGTCCTGATACCTGTATAGCAGGTACTTTACCCACTGAGCTACCCTCCTACCCCTACTTCTCCTTTAATCTTCCATTTTTATTCTTGAAAATTGTTCCTGGATATCATACAGGGCAGAGGCTGCCTCAGTGGAAGAGCAGGAAGTCTTTTTGTGTTTTATCAGTACCGTCAATGTATTCTTTATCAACCGTGGGTTGGCATGAAACCTGAAGGCCTCATCAATACTTCTGAAACCTGATAATCTGTATATGTGACTATGAAAGATGGGGGAAGGGAAAGGGGATGAAGACAGATCTGAAGGAATTAAGTATTTTTTCAAATTTGCTTATTTTGGAAGCTGTACCTTTTCAGTGATTGAAGAAAATGCCTTACATTTGGAAGGAATTTTACAAATCCACCACTTCACACAGAAGGAAAAAAAAAAACCACCACTCCAGGATGCCCTAATCAGAAAGGTATCATAAATTCAGTAGTGGAGAGATAACGGTCTTTATTTGCAAGGGTAATTTGAAAGCAGATAGCGGTGCAGAGTTAAATAGGGATAACAGGAGGGTTTAACGATGAGGATTTGATCAATGCCTCCTTCTCGCTCTGCTTTGAAAAATGCCACAGCAACGGACCCGTGGTCACTGTTATTTATGATGGAGATAACACTTGATATTAAGCATCTTAAATAATTGGGAACTCACATCTATTTTCTTGTTGAAAATGTCAGACTTTTGGACACATCTCACTTATGCTCAAGGTTATGGGCTATGTGGATTTTCTCAAAGCATTTCCAGTAGGAAGCAAACTGTGATGGCACTATGTGAGAGTCACCCAGACAGGAAAAACCTTCATAGCTCTTTCCTCATCTGAATGTCACAGGAAGAAACAGTATTCCATTGCTCAGAGAAGAATGGAAAGTGTGGTTAAAACATTTCCCCAGAGTCTAACAGGGATCTGGTGGGTGGGCTGAGTCAGGATGCAGCCCAGAGCCTCCCCTTCCTCTTGCCTGTGGTCTGAGCACAATTTCAGTTCCTCTGGGCGGATTCTCACAGGAGTGACTTTTATCAGTGGCTGAACCTCAGGTTTTTGATTTTTTTTTTCTCCCTCTCCTAGGACCAGTTTGAAGTCTCTATGTGTCATTCTATGATAAATTTAGGTCAGGATTGGGCACAAGGTAGTTACATAAAAGAGACCAAGGAGGCAGGAATCTCTGCTGCCTGAGTCAAGATGAGTCTAAACTGGGGTTTACTCTGTTTTTGGAACCAGGAGGTCATGATCCCTGTGATGGTTAGTTTTAAATGTCAACTTGTCACAACCTAGGATCACCTATGACTGCCTCAGCTGAGGAATCACAGATTATGTTGGCCTGCGGGCATCTCTGGTGGGGATGCTGGGGAATGTCTTGATTGTTAATTGATGCTGGAAGACCCAGACCACTGCGGGAGGCACCATTTTCCTGCGTTGGGTCTTGAGCTTCCTGAGAGTGAAGAAAGCAGGCTGAGGCTGAGAAACAGCAAGCGGGCATCATGGGTAGTTTATTTCTGTCTGCTCTGGACTTGGTGTGCCTGAGTTCCTGCTTTGGGATAGAGCATAACCTGGATCTGTGAGCCGAATAAACCCTTTCCTGCCCTATGTCGATTTTTTTTTTTTTGGTCAAGATATTTGTCACAGCAACAGAAATGAAAGCGGACACCCCTATTGTCTGTGTTCTGCTCCAGTGTCTGGGGAATATGGGAGAACTCTGTCCGAGGATCTGCGACAGGCACCATGGTGACTTCCAGAGCATCACACAATCCCGTGGATTCCTCAAGGGCAAAGGGTGCTCTTGTCTAAAACGAGTAGAGCTCTTTCCATGATGGAGTTTGTGAGACTCTGCAAACAGGCCATGAGAAGCTGTTTCTCGGGGTATGGGGGGGAGGGGATGACCTCCCTCTTCTGCATGGAGCTCAGCATCAACACTGGCATCCTGTAGACCAGCACCTCTGGGGATACTGGGGCAGCATCCTTGCATGGATGCTGGTTGTCCTCATAGCAAGTTTCAGCAAGGAGCTCTGGAGGAAAGGAATAGAGGATCTCTGCTGATCCCTTTGGGCCGCCTTAGGATGCCAAGAAATCCCTTTGGTACAAGAGGGTTGCTCCATGAGAGCAGGAGCAGCCACCAGAGAGACCTGAGCTGCCAATTCAGTGGCTCTGTTGTTAGACATGGGGACCTTTGGGACCTCTCCAGATTTCTATTCTATCTCATGGACCACATTTACAGTATCTGGTAGAAACTTGGCTCTTGGGTACCCAAGAGGAATCTTCAGGCATCCCTTTGCTTAGGATGGGTGTTGACTGCACAGCTTTTCTTGGGCCCATCTTGTTTGAGAGGTCTGCTTCTGGTCCTAACTCAGCTGTCTTCAAGAAGCAATTTGATCTCTTCATGCCCTGTAAACTCACATGAGAAGTGAGTGGTGGTGATGATAATGCTTACTTTATGAGATGGTATGCTTGTATGCCTTGATTGCCAGTTGATGTTAATATGTTTTTGCAAAGTAGACATCATAGTGACTATTTCCATGATGGTTTTGTTTCTCACATTTACTAGAGCTTTTTATTACCCGGGACCAGGAGAACTTCAGTGTTAGTCATGAGATCAGACCCCAGTCATAGTGCTCCCCCATCTGCTTCTTCTGGTGAGACATTTCTACAATAATGGATATAGAAGTATAATGACCCCACACTTGTGAGACGTAGCCCAGAGAATCAGAAGGAGTGTACTCTCTCTAGCAGACAGACCCAGGTTTGAATCCTCTCTGCATTACCTGCTAGATATGTGTTCTGTCTGCATCGAATCATCCCCTCCTAGAGCAAGGGCTCAAGACTTAGGAAGTGAACAAGACTGACTAGTCTCAGGAAGCTCCTAAAACGTACAAAGTTCACACGC
This sequence comes from Nannospalax galili, assembly GCF_000622305.1. Classification (NCBI taxonomy): domain Eukaryota; kingdom Metazoa; phylum Chordata; class Mammalia; order Rodentia; family Spalacidae; genus Nannospalax; species Nannospalax galili. Next base: position 408,239 of record NW_008357999.1, on the reverse strand, counting down.
CTCTCTTCGAGGTTATGTAAGCAGTAGCAATTTCTGGGGACTCTCAGGCCAGAGGAGCCATCTACAAGTCATTCAGGGTGTTCTAGGGATGCAGGGATGCAGCTTGTCTGAGTTGTCACCCGTGCTGAGGTGGGCTTTTCGGCGATGCAGCTATCGTTGGGTAACCCGTGTTCCTGTAAGCCACTGCAATAAACTCATTGCTTCACTAAGCTAGACTTGAGTGCAATGGCTTCTTTGGTCTGTTACTGGGCCCTACCTGGGGTGAATAGATGCTTGTTCATTTCCACCCAGGAAAAGTCAAACGACACTGTGTGATCCATGACACATTGCTTAGCCTCTGTGGAACTTCTATTTTCATCCCCTGTGGACTGAAGTAAGGCTCTCTCTCTTCTGGAAGTATGTAAGGGTGAAAGATTACTTATGCCAAGTGCCCCTAGTCTAGCAGGCACAGAGATGCCATTTCCCCTCTACTGAACTAGAGACCTGCTTGCTTCTTCCCTGAGGTCTCTCTAGCTAGGAAGTGAAATGACTTTTGCTTTACTGTGTTTTTGCCCAGCCTTTTCCGCCACAGCCAGCCAGGCAGAATGTCTCATGCAGAGCCCATTGACAGAAACTTCCCTCATCAGGGCTGTTCTGAAATTACAGCAGTTACTTTTCAAGACTTGGCAGAAGGGGCTGGGCAGGCAGTGAGGGTGGAGAAGCCTCAGCAGCAGCTCCTGGGCGAATGCTGGAGGTGAACATAACTAGAAGGGAGTGGAGACCATCCGTGTCCATATCGCTTTCTGAAACACGAGCACCCAAGACAGCAGTTTACAAAGAATGGTAGGAAGACAGCAACGCCTAGCCCGGTGTGCATCAGGACAGCTGGAGAACGAAACCATGACACAAACCCCCCTGGGTAGGGAATGCACGCAGGGAACTCATGGAGTTGGAATGAGAGACAGTAACTGTATTTTTATTTTGGTCTTTGGCAAATAGAATAAAAGGCATCTGCTGGCCAATTCCAGCCCCAAGGTTCCTACAGGGTCACCCCTAACATCTGGGGGGAACCAAGGTCCAAATGAAGACCCATATGCTTTATGTTTAAATATTTAACAATTATGCCCAAAAAGTTGGTGGATGTGGAAATGTTTCCACCTCCAACCTTGCAAACACACCTGGTGCCAAATTGGAGAGCTGAGTTTGGGCAAAGGGTCTGGGTTCCTGAATAGTCCGTGTGGTGGTGGTTACATGGAAAGAGGCTTTTCCTCAGTTCCCTCTCATCTCCTCAGCTCAGTACATCCTCTACCTCTGAGGCTTCCACACATGCAGGTGGATGTCCTGGCCTGATGTCTGTACACATCATGTGCAAGCCACTGCCTCTTGCCCATCCCTTGGTCTCAAGTGTGGGGGACATATACAGACACATCAGTGATGGGGCCATCTCTGGGGAGCAGAGCTAGAATAGCCTGTCCCAGCTGCAAAAGGTGGGCTTGGACCATTTGGCAGGAATCTGGGACCCAGGTACTTTGAGGTGTGCTCAGCTGGGGCCAGGAGGAGACACAGGTGGACAAAGACCATAGCAGGGCCCTCTACCTCAGGAACAGGACTCTCTAGCCCAGGTCCCAAGGCAGAGCTGGTACTGTGTCTGGAGGTTCTGATGTGTCTGCACACACCTTCAGAACAGTGAGCTGAGATCTGGGAACACGAGGTCCACACCAGTGTCTGTCTGCATCCTGCTTTGTGTCTTAGGAATAAATTGGCTCCGTCTGAGTCTCTTTCTTTCATGAGTAGAATCATGGTTGTCTTTTCTAGCCCTGAAATGAAACACATTTGTTGCATCTGGGAAGACTCTGGATAAACTTTGATGTTGTCCAAAAGTTCAAAGTCATTTAAAATCAGCCTTTTACTCAGGTAGCTGAGGCAGGAGGATTACTCTGAGTTCTAGGCCAGCCTTGAACAGAGTGAGACCTGTCTCAAACAAGCAAAGAACTTTTTATTTATCACTTGAGAACAGTTTCCTTTTTGATCACCCAGGGGAAAAAATAATGGGGTGAGAGTTGACAGCCACGAAATATTTGGTTTTTATTGCTAATTACTTGTACTAAGTGGTTGTGTAATGGAGATTTTGAGTATAAATACTCAGTCTTTTTAATCTAACATTTACCCATGTGAATAAGAAAAACCCACGAATGCAATCAGAGTTCATTTAAATGTTAATTCTAATTTTTATTTACCATTCGGTCTTGAAGCTGGAATGTATGTAAGTTACAGAGCAGCCCAGGTTCATCTGCCGCCTCTGGCAGAGCCCGCTCGGCTGCTAATGGCTGTTTCCTGCAATTCATTTTTCCTGTGGATCACCTTTATTGTGAGAGAGGAAAAAATGAGTTTCTTTAGAAGGTGCGTTAATCTACCTCCGCACACATCAAGACACAAAAGAAAATCAGACCCGAGGAGCAACTTGTTGGGAATGTTGGAGGAACTCAGATAAGGGGGTATTGAAAGTGAAGATGCCAGGAGGAATTTTGTGCTATAGGAAAAATGGATTTGGGTCGACCTTAAAAAGAAAAGAACTCCAACAAATTGGATGCAGGCTTGCTTAGGGCAAGAGTGGAGTTTCTTTATAAATGCTGATTGTGCCTTTTCTGGGTAAATTGTCCCTATTCTGAAGTGACTGGTTTGTACTGGAAGGTCTCTCCTCATACAGGGAACTGAAGGGTTCTTGCGCGAGTGTCCCATGCACTGTAGAATGCATAGCCTAGTCTGTCCTCATCTCATCCCTATTCATTAGTGGGACTCTGCTATGGGTTGAATTGTGTGCCTCCAAATCACGTAAAAGCCCTAATTCCTGGTACTTCCAAATGTGGCTTCATTTAATTAATTTATTTTTATTTTATGTATATGAGTGTATTGCCTGCATGTATGTAAGTGCACCTGTGTTGTGCAGTGCCCATGGAGGTCAGAAGAGGGTGTTGGATTCCCTGGAACTGGAGTTATGGATGGTTGGTAGCTGCCATGTGGATGCTGGGAATCAAATCCAGTCCTCTGCAAGAACAGCCAGTGATCTTAACAGCTGAGCCATCTCTCCAGTCCCCGTGCCTTCATTTAAAAGGGGCTTCCTGCAAGTGTAATTAGTTAAGATAGACTTGGTTACTAGGGTAGAAAGGAGGAGGTTTGGTGCTGGGTCAGTAGCTCAGTCCACAAATTACTTGCCACATAATCATGAGGACCTGAGTTTGATCCCTCAGAAACCATGTACAAAAGCTGTTCATGGTGGTATATAGATAATAATCCCAGCACTGGGGAAGGCAGAGACGGGAGGACCCTGGGGCTCAGTGGCCAGCCAACCTTGTCTCATCAGCCACTTCCAGGTTCAGTGAGACACCCTGTCTCAAAAAAACAAGGTGGGGGTTAGAGAGTTGGCTCAGTGGTTAAGAGCACTGGCTGCTTTTGCATAGGATCCAGGTTTGGTTCCCAGCACCCACATGATGGCTAACAACCATCCACAACTCCAGTTCCAGGGGATCCAACACCTTCTTCTGGCCTACATGGGCATTACATGCATGTGGTACACTTACATACATGCAGGCAAAACACACATACACATAAAAATAAATAAATAAATTTGAAAAATAAACCAGGTAGACAGTTTCTGAGGAATGACACTCAATATTGTCCTCTGGCTTCCATACACATATGCACACATTTGCATACATACAAATTTTGTTTTCTTTTTAAGTTAAGGAAAGGGAAGTGTTTGGCACAGGTACATAGATGCTGATTGATAAATGCAAAAGTAGAGGCAGAGCTCATGGTAACACACCTGCCAGTCAAGGAGCACAGAGAGGTCAGGCGAGAGGCAGGGGCAGAAGCCACCACAGCCTTCAGCAGGAAGCCTCACAGAACGGCCACCTCAGGTCTACAAATGTAATGCACTGGATGGTCATGATCTAAGCCTCTTTGAGCACAGTACTGTTATGGCAGACCTAGGAAACTGTGCCTCTAATTGTGACCAGTAAAAATGCCCCAGGGATAGTAGTTGTGACAGAGACTTTGTGGTCCATGAAGACCCCCAAACCTAATAGCTCTCCTTTTAGGGGTAGGTTTGTGGGCCCTGGTCTCAATTCCCCATGACTTCTTTGGGCTAAGGATGCATTGCTGGAACTTTCTAGCTCTCAAACCCTGGAATGATCCTTTCTCTCCCTAGCAATTCTCCCAATGTGAAATTATCTAGGCACCCCTGCAATTATCCAACCTTTTGCTCAACGTGAACTCAGTCCACAGATTTTTGGCTCCATAACTAGCAAAAATAGGTATTCATCATGTATTTGTTGAAAAATCTTTGGCAAATCATTAATTTCTTCTGTATCTGCTTCCCTGGCTGGAAAATAAAAATAGTTATAAGAGAGGGGAAAAAGAATCTGTGTTAGTCTGTGCAAGCTGCTATAGTGAAATAAAAGAGACAGAATGGCTTATGAACAAGAGAAAGTTGTTTCTTGCTTTTTAAAATATGCATGTGTGTGCATGTGTGATGGTGTGCTTCTATGTGCAGGTGTGCATACATGTGTACATATGAGTGCATATGTTTTTAGAAGCCAAAAGACAACCTCAAGTGTTACTCTTGGAAACACCTCTCTCCTCCTCTGAGGCAGGGTCTTCCATTGGCATGGACCTCACCAAGTAGACTAAACCACCCAGTCAGTGAGCCCCAGGAATCCTTCTGTCACTGCCTCCCTGGTACTGGGATTACAAGATCATGTGACCACACCTAACGCTTTTACATGGTACTGGGGCTTGAACTCAGTGCCTCATGCTTGCAAGGCGTGCACTTTACTGACCGAGTCATCTTCTCAGTCGTGTTTGTTTCTCACTTTTCTGAAAGTCAGGAAGCTGACTCAAGGGACTGGCAGATTCATCTTCCCCGTGGTACATTCCCACGGTGTCCAACTGAGGGAAGGGCAGGGCAGCACTCTGGGGCCGTTGTTTAAAAGGCCCTAATCCCATTTACAAGGGTCCCATCTTATTGTCTAATGATTCTCATAGGTCCCACCTCCTAACAGCATCACACTGGGCATTAGGGTTCAACAGTATTAACTGGGAGGCATGAACATTCAGATTATGGCAAAATCCTTTCCTTTCTACTAAATTTTCATCTGAGGTCCCTATACCCAAACCCAGAGAAAAACCAACAAAAGTTCATTCATTTCATTAATATGTACCTCTCACATATGCATGGGGGATACCCAGGGGATGAGGAAGTGACCTGGGTCCAGCAAGAGGGCTCATTGGGTAAAGGCACTTGGTGCAAAGCCTGCCGATCTGAGTTCCATCCCCAGGTCCCCCAAGATGGAAGAAGAGAACTGACTCCTGCAAGTTGTCCTCTGACCTCCACACAAATCATGGCACATTAATACCGACACACACACACACACACACACACACACACACACACACCACTAAATAAAACTGTAACTGGGGCTGGAGAGATGGCCTAGCACTTACAAGCACTCACTGCTCTTGCAGAGAACCTGGGTCTGGTTCCCAGCACCCACATGGCAGCTAGCAACCATCCGTAACTCCGTTTCCGGGGGATCCAGTGCCCTCTTCTGGCCTCCCCAGGCATTGCATACTTGTGGTGCACCTACCAAACACTCATACACATAAAATAAAAATAAATAAATCAAAAACAACAAAAAGTCATCTAGACCCAGCTTCAGCTACACAGCAGGCTTGTGGCCAACCTGGGCTACATGAAACCTTGTCTCAACAAACAAAAAGCAAAGAAACAACAACAAGAAACAAGAAGTGGCTGAGCTTCGACAAAGAACAAGACATTTATGGAGTAATGACAGGCCTGAGGAAAGAGAAAGACTCCTAGGCTTCCAAAGGTGATACGCTGTTAAATGGAAACACCCAGGTTAAGTTTCTTTACACATTTTTCTGGTGCCGTTTCTGTACTGCTAAGAACCTAGAATTATAGAGAGGATTTATTTCTTGCCTTTAGGTGGGAAAAAAGGGGGGGAATGAGATCTTCCTCTATTTGTTGTTTCTTAATTGCTTCCATCTGAAAAGCAGTTTTTAGGCCCAAGGGGCATATTTGGGGATAACATTACGGGTCCTTGGTACCCTTTTTACATCACAAGGACTGCATGAGATGCATGTGTGTTGTGTGTGGCACGTGGGGAGCCCCGGCTGCCAGCTGTCTGCAGGCCTGGTTCCTGCTTGCCTCTGTGCAGACCTGGTGATGCAAGCCGCCCTGGGTTTTGTGTCCTTGCTCCGAATTCTGGCACAGCGTAGAGGCATCTCGTGTAACTTGTTTTGACAACCCCAGGTAACGATTTGTCATTAAGAGCTACCGTCAAAGCCTGACCCCCTCTGGGGAAGTTTCCATGGTTTCTAAGACCTCATTGCTAGACAGCCCTAAAGATACAGAAAGAACCTTCCTTGAAATTGCCAATACGGCCATACTTGTCACCCTGGGAAAAGCTAATGGACAGAAACATATTGATGTGTTAACAGTTTGAGACCTTTCCCCTCAGAAAACCTTTTAGCTAGTGAGAGTTTGTTCGCCTTAATTAGAAATTATTCAATGGCTTCATTTCTCCTATCACTCTGTGGACACTCGTGAGGTTGATTTTTTTTTTCCCTTTAAGGAAATTAACTTTAAAAACACATTCTTCTTCAAATAAATCCTTTGTTTGATTTATTAAGCAGAAAAGCCTGCTGTCTGTTCATTGTCAATTAAATGTAGGTGTTAATTAAAGTGGTCACATGCAGGTACTCCTAGGGATCAATCTGCCATCTTCGAAGATGGCCCTGAATCACAGCACATGGTCCTGGATGCTCACTGTCACCCTGGGGCATAGGTGGATGGTGTTAATGATGTGTTTGCTACATCAGTTTGTGTGTGTGTGCATGTGTGATGGTGTATGCACATGTATGTGTGTGTGTGCAGATGCACATGTCCACATACTTGCACAGAGGACAGAAGAGGATGGTGGGTATCCTGATCTATCTTATGCCTTAAGCCCTTGAGATAGGAACTCTCACTGTTCCTGGAACTAGGCTGGTGGCCAGCAAGCCAAATTGATCCTCCTCCCACTGCCCCCCACACCACTAGGGTTATAGTCACATGTGTTCATGCCTAACTTTTTATGTGGGTGCTGGAATTTGAACTCAGGACCTCATGTTTGTGCAGTAAGTGTTCTTACACACTGTTTTAGTTTACTTTCTATGACTGTAAGAAAACCCTGACCAAAACCAACCTGGAAAGAAAAGGCTTATTTGGATTATGAGTCCTTTATGAAGGGAAGTCAGGGCACGAACTTGGGGCGGAGGTCTGGAGGCAGGAGCTGAAGCAGAGGCCATGGAGGAGTGCTGTTTGCTGGCTTGCTCCCTTGGTACAATACTTTTGATCACATTAAGACCCCCACCCCTACCTGCACTTCCCCACAGCCCCGCCCCCCCCCACCAGGTTTCAGGCATCCTGTCATATGTTACATCCTATTGAACCATGTTTGTGTCTCCTAATGCCCTTTGGTATGAGTTCATCCAGTGGAGCCTAGTCAACCTATCTAGGGTCACTCGCTTAAAAAAACCCAAAACTCTCTTTCTTCCAGTAGCCAACAGTTGCCAATAGTTTCTCAGTCAAGACTGGGGGTTCATATCCACTCCCCCACTTCCATGCTGGTTCTGTCTGGTTTGAGCTTGGATGGATCTTGTGCATGCTATCACCATTGCTGTGACTTCATATGACCAACTTCCCAGCCACCTGGAAATCTATTTCCTTGTGGTCATCTGCTATACCTGACTCTCACAGCCTTTCTGCCCCCTCTTACCAAATGGTCCCTGAGCCCTGGGTGGCAGAGGTTTAACAAAGGAGTCCTACCCAGGGACAAGCACTGTGCAGTCTTATTCTCTACATTTTGGCCAGTTGTGGCTTTTTGTATTAACCACCATCTGTTGCAGGAGGAAGCTTTGCTAGTGAGAGTTGAGAGAAGCATTAACATTCTGTCTGCCCCTAGTTCTGCTATGTGTCCCATGTTTTAGGTGTAAAGATTGTGTTGTAGACGTGTCGCCTGGGGCCAAGCAACTCAAAGACACTTATTCTCTGCATTTGACTAGTTGTGCAAAAGATGGAGACTATTTCAGCTACCCTTCTGATAAACCCTTGACCCACCTGCCTATGGATGGCAGCACCCACACTGGGCTGAGCCCTCCTTCATCAATTAGCAATCAGTAAAATGCTCTAAAGTTCCCTCTGATGGAGGAGGAAATTCTTCATTTGAAGTTCCCTCTTCCTGGCTGTGTCAAGTAGACAACCAAGATTAACGATAACACCGCTGAGTCATTTCCCTAGCCCGTGCTATGTCAATTTCAAACAGCTCTTTCCCCTGAAGGATGAGCCATTTTCCTGGGTATGGCCTGAGGGTCAGATCCTGTCCTTGATCTTGCACTTCCTGTACAGCCTATGAGCTAAGAATGCTTTGATATTTTCAAGTATTTGAAAATAGCCAGCGGAATTGTGGCACATGGCACGTGGAAATTATCATAAAAATAAAATTTTGGTATTAGTGAATAAAGTTTTATTGATATGCAGTCATGACTGTTCAGTTACTGTCTGTGGGTCTATAACTGACTCCTGATTTCAATTATCAGTGTAAGTATGCTAGTGCTCAACCAAAGCAGTGTATGCCACACACGTGTACAAATGCACACACACGCACACACCTTCATTGTATGCGCATTGCTTTCTCCTGATGTCTTTCTGATAGAGCTGCCTGGCCACCAAGACATTTGACAATGTTGTTCACTGGGCAGTAAAGTAATGTTACCGACGATGTGAGTGTATCCAAGTCTCCTAGGCAATTGAGCTGCGGTTTTACGGGTGGCAAGTTTTACATTGATGCCAATACTGATAGTCTGCTAAATATCAGCTGTGGTTTTATCCTCACTATCTCTTCTTGCCTGATGAATTGGTGAGTTTTCATCCCTGACACAAATACCTGACACAAACAACTTACATATGCCAGGGGTGGAGAAACATGCCTATAAACTCAATAATTGAGAGGCTGAAGCAGGAGGATGGCAAGTTAGAGTCTAGCCTAGGCTACATACCCATCTTAAAACAAAGTGTCTGCCTCCCAAGGCTCAGGGATCATTGCTGAAGAGGGAGTGGAAAGATTATAAGAGCCAGAGGGGGTGGAGGACCCCAAGGAAGCAGAGTTCTCGAGACAGCCGGTCAGTTATCCATAGGAACTCACAGCAGTGGTGACAGCATGTACAAGTTCCACAGACAAAATCCCAGTGTAGACATGGAGGAGCCGGTAAGAAAGCCCACCTGTACCTGAGGAGCTATTGGCAAACACTGGCTATTGGGGAGGGGAGAGTCTTGGTAGGTTCACCAGGCTCCAGTGGATGAACCCACACTGAAGGGCATTTGGGGACACAAACTTGATTTTATAGACTTTTTATTTTTGATTATTTTTATTTTTTAGAAGAAGCATTTCATTACAGCCTTAACATACTCAATAACAGCTTCCAGAGCAGATACATGTCTTTCAAAGGTGGCTATAAAATTTTTAGGTTCACAGTTGAATTAATACAGTTATACAATATTGAACTCAGTATAAACCCTGTAAGACATAAAATTGAATGAGTTTTTAACCTTTAAGAAAGATCTCCATTTCATTTTAAAATAGACTGTTTCTTACATTTTAAAATATACTGTTTCTTACACAGTTGCCAAGGATCCGAGTGCACTTGACTATGACTAGTAATAATCAGATACATACAGATTAGAGAGGCATGCGCCAACATCTCGGTGCTATTAGCAAAAACAGTCTTTATAGACTTTTTAATATATTAGCGCACAGGAGGTAAGGGATGTGCAGATAGGGGAGGGGAATCTAAATATGATCAAAATGTACTATATGAAACTCACAAAAATTCGATTAAAATGCTTAAGAAAAATTCTGTATCTTAATATCCTGAGAAATTAAAGGGATTGCTGACTCAAAAACAAAGTAAACAAGCAAAACACAAAACTAGGAGCAAAGACAGCTTGTAAGGAAGAAACGTTTGCTTTTGGCTCACAGTTTTGAGGTTTAGTCCCTGCTTGCTTGGGCTTGTTCCTCTGGACCTGTAGCACGTGTATACAGCATGGCGGGAATGCATGAAGGAGGAAGCCTGTTCACCTTATGGAGGTTGAGAAGCGTGGATGGGGGCAGGTAACCAGGGTTCCAGTAGCCTCTTCAAGGACACCCTCCCCAATGATCTCACTTTCGCCCACTTTCTAAAGTTTCCACCACCTCCTATGCACCATAAGCTGGAGACCAAATCTTACATATATGAGCCTCTGAGAGTCCTTTAAGATCCAAACGGACCCACCCAATTCCCTTTAGGATCCAGCATTGCTCCCAAGATCCAACTAAGGCAGCACAGGCAACAGGGAGCTCGGTGGAAAGATGTAGGAAGGACCATGTGATGGGTAATGTCGATTGTCACTTTGACAAGCTGTAGAATCACCCAGGGGACCAGCTGCCGGACACACCTGTATTACTTAGATAGGGCTTGCGGGTGAAGGATTATTTTGATTAGGTTAATTGAAATGGGAAGACTGACCCTAAAGGAAGGTGGGCTTGGGTTCCGAACTACATAAAAGAGGAAGTGAGCTGAACACCAGATCTCTGTCTGCATCCTGATTGTGGACAAGTGTGGCAAACTGCCTCCTGCTCTGCCACCTTAACTAACTTCCCCATCATGATGGACTGTACCCTTGTAGTGTGAGTCAAAATAAAACCTTCCTTCTGGAAGTTGCCTTTGTTACAGCAATAGGAAAAATAACTTGGACCTGGTCTGAAACTGCCTTCTTAAATGACTGTCCTGAGACGCACGTGATCCCACGAGTGCTTTCTGAGGCAGAGCAGGTGGTATATTCTAGGCTCATGCTGTGCAGGAACAAAAACAAAATCATGTGTCACATCGCACGTCAGTCTTAAGGCCAACCCTGAGCTCTCTGGTGAGGCCTTGACACAGGCTTTTGCAAACCCCGCTCCCCCAGATCTTGGCATGTGGTTTCTCCTTCCAGTATTTCTCTGGCTGAGCTGAAGTTGCCTTCCACATCTCCGTGCCTTGAGAGTCCAGGCTTTCCTCAGGGGACCAGATCTACTCACCCTCACTCATCCACGGTCTGCTGCCACTCCTTAACCATCTAGAATCTGTCAGTTACTCTCAATTCTTCTCTGTGTACAACATTTTCTCATTGGACGTCAATTTATCATAAGCATGGGCCCATCAATAACACCGATGGAGAAGATATGGATATATTTTACTATAAAATAATTGTGGGCATCAATATCCTTTAGAATCAGCTCTCGAGAAGCAAATTCTAGCTGTGGTCCTTGCTAGCTATGAGCCTTTGGGTGTTTAGTAACCTCTCTGAGTCTGAATCTCAGTTGTTTCATCCAAACATTGGAGTGTTGAATAACAACTGATAAAGTGGTATTGGATGTAAGTGATTTGTGTAAGAGTCTAGCACAGTGCCTGGCTCAGGATAAGCAGTTGAGCTTATACATAAATATGCCCTGGTGTATAACACCTAGGAGTGTTAGCAAGCCAGGATTCATGCATATGCCTAGGCTGGTTATTAATTTGGAAGACTTCTCTTGTGATAGGCGATTGGAATGGCAGAGTCCTATCAGCCTGTTCTCCACATTATTATTATTATTATTATGATGATGATGATGATGATGATGATGATGATGATGTTTTTTTGAGACAGGGTCTCCCTGTACCCCCAGCTGGCCTGGATTCACTATGTAGAACAGATTGGCCTTGATTGCACAGAGATCCACCTGCTTCTACCTCCTGGAATTAAAGACATGTGCCACTACACCTAGCTTGTCACCTTAATCTTTGAGGTAGGGTCTCTTATTAAAACTTCAGCTCACTGATTGGCTAGACTGAGTAGTCTGTGAGCTCCAGGGATCTGCCATACCCATATTTTTAATGGGTGGTAGATGCTTGTGTAGCAAGTATTTTACCCATTGAGTAATCCACCTTCCTAGCCCTTAGCTTGATTTCTTACACATCACTAAAGGCTAATGCTGAGTCCGTTGTTTTCAATATTAATACTTTGCCTTCTTTAACCTCATGAAATCAACATATCCACCAATATGTTCTTCTTTCTGAATCACATATTAGATGTTGGGCATAGTCTAGGATCTGTGAATGAAAGATAACCTTCTCCTGATTTGTAGTCCTGTTGGGAGCAGATAACCATTTGTTAGATGCTTGTACACAGATTTATACTTTTAAAGACCCAATGAGGAGGAGGGATGGAAGGCAGTGATGGAATCAGAGAGACCTATGCAGGGTCCGACACCACCATGCAGGAGGGAGACTGTGGTGGACCCCACAGAGGCTGGGTGGCCCGCAGTGCAATGCCAATGGATGATCAAAAGGTTTTATCAGACAGGTAAGGGATTAGGTGTGGGAGGAGGATGCATATCTGGCTTTGGGCCCTGTAGTCTGTTCTAGTTTCCTTGTGTTGCTGTGATAAAACACCATGACCAAAAGCAACTTAGAGGAGGAAAGGATGATTGGGTTTATGCTTCCAGGTCACGGTTCATCATTTAGGGAGGTCAGGGCAGGAACTCAAGCAGGAAATTGAAATCAATGGAAGATACCGCTTGCTGGCTCAGAGGCTCATGGTTAATTAGCTTTCTTATCTGCCCAGGTGATAGTGTCACTCACAGTGGGCTGGGCCCCCATAAATCAATTAATAGTCAAGGCAACCCCCCACCCCCCAGACATGTCCATAGGCCAATCTGATCTACACAATTCTTCTATTGAGGCTGGTCCTCTCAGATGACACTAGGCTGTGTTAAGTTCACAGTTCAGGCTAACCAGGACACAGCCCTAGGGAAGGGGCCTCTGGGAAAAGGCCAAGTTGTAATTCAGTCTGAAAGCCCAGGTGGAGTGCCAGTCAGACGCTGGATTTACATACAGGTCTCAGGGGTTTTCTCATTTCTTAGAATATGCAATCAGATTGTGTTCAGTGTACAATGACAAATCTCCTGGACTATGTTTGTGCATGCACACACGGGTTACATGCACCCCTTCAAATGCAGAGCACATGGCTGGAAGCCCATCACTGCTCTGAGACAGTTGTGGTCAGGGCATTGGCTGTCATGATCAAGTTCAACACATGCAGTGAGCTTCTGCACTGTGGTATTAGAACTAATTATTCAGCCCCTGCTTCCCACTTCAACTGGGCATTTTATATGAATGCAGCAGCCATTTAAAAATGTATGTGTGGCTAATAAATACAATGTTTGTTTGTTTTTAAGTGGGCTGAAGAGATGGCTCAGTGGTTAAGAGCACTGCCTGCTCTTGTAGAGGACTGGGGTTTCATTCCCAGCACCCACATGGCAGCTAACAACTGTCTGTAACTCCAGTTCTGGGGGATCTGACACCCTCTTCTGACCTCTGCTGGCATTGCATGACATGGGTGCCCTTACACATATGCAGGCAGTACATTCATACACATAGAATAAAAATTATAAATAAAATATTTAAAAATGTATGTGTGGTCTGGGTGGGGTGGTGCCTGCCTTTAATCTCAGCACTTGGAAAGCAGAGGCAGGCGGATCTCTGTGAGTTGGAGGCCAGCCTGGTCTACACAGTGAGTTCCAGGACAGCTGGGGCTACAGGGAGACCCTGTCTCAAAAAAGACCAAAAAAAAAAAAAGTTTATGTGGGCCAGTGAGATGGCTCAGTAATAAAGGGGATTGCTACCAAGCCTAATGACCTGAGTTTGATTCTGGGACTCACATGGTGGAAGGAGAGAATCGACTCCTGTAAGTTGTCTTTTGTCTTCCACATGCATGTGCGTGTATATACACACACACACATACACACACACATACTTGTATATGCACATGCATTTAAAAATCTTTTTTCATTACATTTATGTGTGTGTTTATATATGTGTGTGTGTTTATATTGGATCTCTACAAGAAATGAGAGATTTCTGGGTCCTCTGAGGTGTCTTCTAAGTCTCTGAGATGATCCTGGGTTCTTTAATTCAAGGACAGCCATTGCTCTGACTGTACCATTACCCCTTAAGCAAACAGTCACACAAAACGCCCTTGACTTTCCCATCAAAATAAATCCCCTCAACTTTAAGCACCACAGTAGTCAGGGTGAATTAAGTTTGTTCTCAGTGTAATTAGCGACCCTTTAGCAAACTGAACACTGAATTTTTTTGGTGTAGTTTTTGGTAACTTTTCTTGAAGTATATGTTGCCTGCCATAAATTAATTTCAGTGTGAAATCCAATGCATTTTGACAAGCATGTACAATATTATATCCATCCCCACACTTTGATACAGAACATTCCATCTAGAGTTCTCTCATGCCCTTTTACAGTCATTTGTGCTAACCACCCCTGGCTCTGACCTTGACCTACTTCTTAATACTGTAGTATTTATGTGCTCTAGAATTTTTAAAACTGAAATCACTCAGTACGTGGCATCTGTGTCTAGCTTGATTTGCTCCATGTAATGATTTAGAAAGTTTTCATGTGGTCCGTGTATTGGTAACTCATTCCTTTTCATTGCTAGATCATATTCCCAGGCAGAGCTATATCACAGTTCACAGTTGATGGACGTCTGGATAGTGTCTGGTTTAGGCAATTATGAATGAAGTTTCTACCAACATTCACATACGTGTGTGTGTGTGTGTGTGTGTGTGTGTGTGTGTGTGAACATCCACCTTCATTTATCTTCTGTGAATATGCAGGGGTGGGATTACTGACACACAGGGTGAGCATCTGTATCACTTTATCAGGTTGGGGAAAAGGCTCAGTTGGTAAAGTGCTTGCCATGCAAGTGTGAGGATCTGAGTGGGATTCCCAGAACAGAAGAGCCAGGTCTGATGATGTACACTTACAACCTCAGTGCCAGGACGGTGGCTTCCTAGGGCTCACTGTTCAGCCAGCCTAGCTACTTGGATAGCTCCGGGTCAATGAGGGACTGTTTCCTAAAAAACAAGGTGAGTGGCTGGAGAGATGGCTCAGTGGTTAAGAGAACTGGCTGCTCTTGCAGAGGACCCGGGTTCAATTCCCATCACCACATGGTGGCTAACAACTGTCTGTAACTCCAGTTCCAGAGGAATCCAACACCCTCTTCTGACCTCCTCAGGCATTGCATGACACAGGTGCACTTAGACCTATACACTCATACACATAAAATAAAAATTATAAAATATATTAAAAAAACAAAACAAAAACCGAAGGTGGCGTTGGGGAGGTGGCACAGTGGGTAGAGCACCTGCTCTGAAAGTACGAGGACCTGAGTTCTAATCCAATCCCCAAAGCCTTTTTTATTTTTTGGTGTTTTTGAGCCAGCGTCTCCCTGTAGCCCTGGCTGGCCTGAAACTCACTTGGTAGACTAGGCTGGCCTTGAGCTCACAGAGATCCACCTGCCTCTGCCTCCCGAATGCTGGTACTAAAGGTGTGCACCACCACGCCTGGCTCCCCAGAGCCTATATTAAAGCTGCATGCAGTAGCATTATCTGTATCAACAGTACACCTGGGGAGATGGGAGATAGAGACAGACGCATCCTCACGAGCTCTCAGGCCAGCTGAACACAGCAGCAAACAGTAAGAGGTGCTGCTTCAAACAGGAGGACCAACATCATAGGTTGTCCTCCAACTTTCGCATGAATGCTGTGGCATGCATGCACCTGCACTCACACATAAAAATTCACATACACATCACACACACACACACACACACACACACACACACACAAAGATTGAAATAAATAATTAAAAACAAAAGCAAAATCAAGGTGGATGTCACCCGAGACATGACACTGAAAATCGAGGTTGATCTCGGCCTCCATATGTACATGCACACGTGGGTACACCTACCTGCACACAGATGTGTACACGCACACACACACACCCACACACAAGAAATCATTGAATACTTTCCCAATGTGGCTGTAGCGTTTTGTGTTGTCCTGAGGAATTACCAGAAGATTTAAACTCTCCATGTCCTCTGTTTCCTTTTCTTCTTCTTTTCAAACGGTCTGATGTGTCATAGGAATTTTCTCAATTTGTGTTTTTTACAGTAAAATGCAGTTCCCTAACATGGACTGTCTTAACCATTTTGAGTATATAGTTTAGTGGCGTTCCTAATGTGTGAAGTCGTCACCGCCAAGTGTCCACAGACTTTCTCTCATCTGCCAAAATGGAAACTCTGTGCCCATTAAATGATGAGTCCTCTACCACCCTCACTGCAGCTCCAACACCCATTATTTCCTGTCATGCTACCAGGGTTTTACACTGATTTGTCTTAGTGGATGGCTAATTTTGCAGCATAATGCGCTTGAAGGTCATCCATGTTAGAACATATTGTAGAATCTCCTTTTTGAGGTTAAATAATACTCCGTTGTTTGGATATACCACATCCTGTGAGCCCATTGATTGTTGCTTGTGTTTCTTTCAGGTTTTAGTGATTGTGAATATCTCAAGGTACTTTTAATGTGATTTATTCTAATGATTATTGGTGCTAAGCATCTTATTGGCCATCACATTCTTATTTGACATCTCCTTATACAGAGCTGTGTCCATATAAATCTTTTGTTATCTTATTGGGGTGGCTTTATTAATTGAATTTTAAGAGATCTTCATATAACCTATATATAAATCTTATGTATCAAGTGCTCTATGAAAATATTTTTCCCAGTGTATGGTTTGAATTTTCATTCATTTTCTTATTTTCTTTCTTATGTTATTTTTATTTATTGTTTATGTGTGTACATGCACATATGGTTTTAAGTGTGTGAGGTTTTTTTTCTATTGCTGGGGACTAGTGGGGGCTTTGAGCAGCCTAGAAAAATGCTGCATCCTCAGCTATGTGGTAGTGAATAATTCTTATAACATCTTAGTATTCCCTTGATGTTTCCATGTGACCCCTGAGGAACAGATCCTCAAACGACCTTAAGAATAAAAATAAATCGGTTTTATCTACACCAACTGTATGGCCTTAAACACCCAAAAGGAAAGTATAACCAAAGATTAAATGGACCAACATAATTTCATAAGAGTCCATATGTATAGCTAAAGGCTACATAACAAGCAACAATGCCAGACAAGAGATACCTTCTTTTGAGTTGATGGCCAGGGTGGCCAAAGGGATTCCCAGATAGTAACCCAGCATAGAACTGGGAAAATGAGCAACAT
>NW_008357999.1:305208-390734 GCF_000622305.1 Nannospalax galili | reverse complement strand
AGTAATAATCAATAATCAGATATATAGAGATTAGAAACACATGTGCATCGTAGTGTCAATTGTATTAAAAATGAATTTTTATGAATGACACTGTATTTTAATAATGAAATGGAGACCTTTTTAAAGTTTAAAACCTCATTTAATTTTATGTTTTATAGGGGTTATATGGAGTACAATATTGTACAACTATCAATTCAACTGTAAACCTAAAAATTTACAGCCAATTTTGAAAGAGATGCATCTTAGCTCTGGAAATTGTTATTGAATATGTCAATGCTGGTGTAATGAAATGCTTCTTCTAATTATATGGTTATTAAATAGATAATTTAAAAACAAAAAAAAATTACAGGTTAAAAAGCTATGAACCGTCCTTAACTCCAGTTCCCGGGGAATCCGAATCCCTCTTCTGACGTCCACGGCATTGCACGACAAGTGTGCACTCACATACATGCAGGCAATATACTCGTACACATAAAATAAAAATGACTAAAATGTTTAAAAAGTTTATTTATTTTGTGAGGGCTGCATGTGTGTGTGTGTGTGTGTGTGTGTGTGTGTGTGTGTGTGTGTGGAGGTCAGAGGATAACTTTTAGGTGTTGATTCTCTCTTCTACTCTGTGGATCCCAGGCATCAAACTCAGGTCATCAGGCTTGGTGGCAAGCACCTTTACCCACTGAGCCATCTCATCAGCTTGTTTTTAATTTTATTGTAAACTTTTGCACAGGTGTACACACACGTGCATGCACATACGCATCCAGTAACATTTCATTTTGCCCTTTTCCTTCTTTCGACTTTTTGTCTCCTGGTTCAGTAGTCATCCAATACAATTATGCAGTTTTTGCATCAATTGACAAGTAAGCGTTGTGCAGTATACTTTGTGAAATTCATTTTTTCTGTGTGATTAAAATCAATAAAGATGCAATTTGTGGAATAACCATATTCGAGTATCTCTCTGAACTAGCTACATTCTGCCACTCAGTGTTGGCTGAGAATGTGCCTGGGCCCCAGTCTGGCCACACATTGTATTTCCTCCTTGCTCATCCTGTTAGCAAGGCATGTGTGCACTTGCCCTGAAGCACACGTGCCCCCCCACATCACATCCTCCCTCTCACCCTCTGCTGTACCTGCTCCCTCGCCACTTTTCTGGAGTCCCCACACCAGTCACCACCTGGCAAGAACTCTGCTCCTCACCCTGCTAAAGTAACTAACCCCCATCCCATCTTTTAGATTCAGCCTGGATGAACGTGCTCCAGGACCTATATTGTTTAGCTCTTTATAGATGTGAAAATGACTTAAGGTCGGATTCACTTTATCTCGTAGTTTCAGAGGTTTTATTCATTGTGATGGAGAGAGTTGGTGGAGCAGATGGGTTCTATTCACAGCATCCAGGAAGTTCATGGTGGACAGGAAATAGGAGAATCATAGCAGAAAGGGGTTGGGGCAAGATCTCACTCCCAGGACATGCCCCCCAGCCTGCAAACAGGCTCCATTTTCCATAGTTCCGTCCCCTCTCATTAGTTCATCCGTGTATCCAACTTTTCATTCATGTGGTCAACAAGGAGGCCTGGTTAGGAGGCTACTAGAATGGTCCAGTGAGCAGCCCAGCTCTCCCTCTAGTCTACGGTGGGTGCTCGCCAAAGCAAAGTCATTGCTGGGATTGCCGTTTTCGTACTTACTGCTGCCTGGACTGTTGCTGTAATGACTGAAGCTCCAGGAGCTAAAACTGAACCATAGAGTGACCTTGGAAATGGAAATTGTTACAGTAGGGTGATGAAGGTAAGAGACTCAGAGGAAATCTGATGGCTCTCGCTCAGTGGATTTTTATTACCTAAAAGGCATGGATAGTGTACAGTCAATAATGGAAGTTAGCATAGGGTCCAATTACAGAGTAACGGGAGGGACGTATGTGTGTGTGGTGATGGTGAGTAGCCTGGGAACCTCTTGTAATAAAGATCTGCTTTATTCGCTATCTTGCTTGTGAATTGACCCTAGTTCGTGAAATGCCTCCCTGTTCCCTCATCATGAAGCAGTTGGCCAACTCTGGCTCCCATGTATCATTTTATAAGAAACTGTTGGGCATGGGAAACAGTTCAGGTGGTAAAATGCTGGCCATGTGAGCATGAAGAGCTAAGCTCCATCCCTAGAACCCATATGCAGAAAAGATCTGATTTATTCAGTGTCTCATGAATTAACCCTGGACAGCCATATGCCTTGCTGCCTCCCATCCCCAGACAGTTGGCTAACCCTGGTCCTCATATGCTTACTTTGACGAGCAGTGTGTGTTAGAAAGAATTTAGGTGACTTATACATTCAAGGAAAGGAGAGAATTCATTCCTTCTCATTCATTCTCAGATGTTTTCCCTACTTGTCTGCCTTGAGACTTGACGGTGCTGTCCAGGGGAGCACAGATGTGGCAGATCATCAGTAACAGTGATGCCAAGCAAGTAGCTGTGGTAGTTCTTCTCCACTGGAAATGTGACCACATCCAGGCTCACCTAGCAGACACACTTCTGGGTATACATGTGAAGGAATTTCCAGAAAGGCTTAACTGAGGAGGGAAGACCCAACCTCAGTGTGGGCGGTGCCACTCCTGAGGGCTGGGGTTCTGATCTGAATAAAATGGGACACAGGAGAAAGTCAGCTAGCTGAGAGCCAGCATTCCCTTCTGCTTCCTGGCCCGCCAAGATGTGAGCAAGGGACTTCATGCTCCTGCGGCCAGAGTGGCGATCGACCCCCATCACCATGTCTTCCTCTTATGATGGCTCTATATTTACTCAACTCACCAGGGTGATATAAATCCTTCCTCCCTTAGATTCTTCTGTGGGTGTCTTATTACAGGGACCAGAAAGTAAGTAATATAGCAAGTAACCCTCTGAAGGAGTCAAGCAAGTTCGAGAGGTTTGCAGTGGGATCTCATTTCATCTTCATCATTTTCTTTCAGAGTGGGATGTTTTTATTGACTCTATTTCCCAGATGGGAAAACTGAGGCTGGGACATGAGGACTCATTTGTCCAATGCCTTCCAAGCCAGCAAAGAGCTACAGCTTCTCCCCTGTTGAGTGAATCTCCCACGCCCTCCACCACCTGGCTGCAGGGTCTTTTGATCTTTTCTTCTGCTTCTTGAAGTCAGCCAGGGCATGGATCTATCCTGTAAGAGTGTGTGTTTGTGTGTGTGTGTGTGTGTGTGTGTGTGTGTGTGCAGGGGGAGAGCATCTGCCCACTGAGACCCCTTTCCAAACAAAACAGAGCTTTTTACTCCGTGTTCAAGCTAAGTAGGTGATTAAATGGGTTTTCCTTGGCCAGTGGTTAATGAGGGTTGAATTAACCTCTGCAGTTTTAGCATGGGCCTCTGATGCTTGGTCTTTGTTTACAATAGAAAGCCAACAGGGAGTGACAGTTGCAGCATTATGTAAATGACCGTCAGGACCCCAGTTGCTGCTGGTAACCAGGGGGTTTGAGGAATGGGTCTGGCTCTGGCTCCCCTTATTGAAGCTCTCCTGCCCAGACCCCTGTCCCTTTCCTATTTGTTCCTTACTGGGACTTTCAGGGAGGGGGCATTCGGCCTCATCCTGTGCAGCCCGGTTGAGACTGTATCTTTAAATCATTACACATCTGCATCCCAGCCTCTGCTGTGTTTCCAGGGCTTCCCAGCTGCCTCATTACCCAAGGCCTGCCTTCTGCCTACTTCAATTTACAGTTTCTTGGTTTCTTTCTTGTGTTTGCCTGGTGTGCACGCCCCAGAGGAAGGGGCGGGTACACTGTGCTTGGGAAGTTATGTGTGGCTGGGTAGCCAGGCTATAAACATGGATCTGGTGTGCTGGGAGGGGAGAAGGTCTCACCAACACCCCCACCCCCACTCAGCCCTGCCGGTGGTGGTCTTAACCTGTTTCTTGGGCTGGAACACTGAGTCTGGACCCAGGCTGAGGTTTAGGAGAGTGGGCAGCCCTGTGCCTGTGAGCAGGGAGAGACTGCAAGCGCATCAGGTCTGATTGGGCAGCTTTCCCATGATGCTGCCAAGAAACATGGCAGAAACATCCCTGGAATCCTGGTAAGCGTAGGTGAGTGAATGGAGGGGCCCCTGGCTGGGCTGGCCACAAAAAGAAGCGGAGATAATCACCATAGAGACAGTTGAGGATCCAGTCTCCTCCCTCCTTTACCCTTCTTTTTCCCCTTCCTGCCCTCTCCCTCCCTCCCTCCTTCCCTCCCTCCCTCCTATACTTCCTTCGTCCGCCCTCTCCCTCCCTCCTTTTCCTCAGCCTCCTCTTCCTCCTCTCTTTCTCTGTTTCAACTTCTTTCCTGAGTGGATAGTAGCTGGTGAGGGACTCAGAAACCTGTGAAGTAATGGAGACTCACTCCCTCAGCAAACCCCACCTGCAGTCAACACAACAGCGATGACTGTCAGCTCCCCAGTCAGTGGTCCGGACCACACCCTACCTTATCTGGCTTCTAGGATGCCCCACCTGGGCTGCAGGACTGTTCTCATTCTTTCTTGGACCTACTCATGCTTCAGTCGAGAGAGCCGTTTGCCAAGGATTCCTTGAATCCCCAACAAGAGTGCTGCCTGGAACCCAGAGGCCGCACCTAGTCCTGCTGCCCCACTCCGGAGAGACCGGCCCATGTCAGGGACCCTAGGACCACTCTGTGTGCTGGTTTGCTGGGTGGACTCACAGGACCTCGTTCATAGCTGTTACAAGAGTGCTGCGTCAAGGTCAGGATCCAGGGGTGACAACAGGCCACATCCAGCGATTTGTCCAAAGAGATCAACAGACAAATGTGTGGAGAATCAGAAAAGGGATTTGTTCTTGGTGTGGCCAGTACCAGGGAAAAACAGCCTCCAGTGACACCAGGCCTGCCTGCTTCTGAGAAGCTGGAGATCGTACAGGCAGAACAGAGGCAGGATATGGAGGGTCTCCAGAGCTGACGACCTTGGTCTGACCATTGCCTGGTGGGTAATTTTTCTAGGACTGGAGTCTTTCCTGGGATTTGGGGTCTTGTAGGCATTAGGGGAGTCAGTGCTGCTTGGGGACAGTTTTACCTCCTGCTATGAGCTGTTCGTCCCATCAGACCTGCTGTTGCTGGAATCCAAGATCAGCAGAGGGAGAGAATAACTCAGAGTGAACAAAACGAAGAGACAAGAGGGCGTTAGTCAGCCCAGTGACTGGATCCTCCTTATAGTCACAGCTGCAGGCTTTAGTCAGCCCAGTGACTGGATCCTCCTTATAGTCACAGCTGCAGGCTTTAGTCAGCCCAGTGACTGGATCCTCCTTATAGTCACAGCTGCAGGCGTTAGTCAGCCCAGTGACTGGATCCTCCTTATAGTCACAGCTGCAGGCGTTAGTCAGCCCAGTGACTGGATCCTCCTTATAGTCACAGCTGCAGGCGTTAGTCAGCCCAGTGACTGGATCCTCCTTATAGTCACAGCTGCAGGCGTTAGTCAGCCCAGTGACTGGATCCTCCTTATAGTCACAGCTGCAGGCGTTAGTCAGCCCAGTGACTGGATCCTCCTTATAGTCACAGCTGCAGGCGTTAGTCAGCCCAGTGACTGGATCCTCCTTATAGTCACAGCTGCAGGCGTTAGTCAGCCCAGTGACTGGATCCTCCTTATAGTCACAGCTGCAGGCGTTAGTCAGCCCAGTGACTGGATCCTCCTTATAGTCACAGCTGCAGGCGTTAGTCAGCCCAGTGACTGGATCCTCCTTATAGTCACAGCTGCAGGCGTTAGTCAGCCCAGTGACTGGATCCTCCTTATAGTCACAGCTGCAGGCGTTAGTCAGCCCAGTGACTGGATCCTCCTTATAGTCACAGCTGCAGGCGTTAGTCAGCCCAGTGACTGGATCCTCCTTATAGTCACAGCTGCAGGCGTTAGTCAGCCCAGTGACTGGATCCTCCTTATAGTCACAGCTGCAGGCGTTAGTCAGCCCAGTGACTGGATCCTCCTTATAGTCACAGCTGCAGGCGTTAGTCAGCCAGTGACTGGATCCCTCCTTATAGTCACAGCTGCAGGCGTTAGTCAGCCCAGTGACTGGATCCCTCCTTATAGTCATAGCTGCAGGCGTTAGTCAGCCCAGTGACTGGATCCCTCCTTATAGTCACAGCTGCAGGCTTTACGGCAAAAGAGCCCAGAGCAAAACCAGCCAGAGGAAAGGGCTTATGGGGTGGTGTATGGGATGCCAGAGGCAGGCGCTCCCGAGAGGCCTCCCATGGTTGTTATGGATTGTCAACCTGACAGGATCTAGGATCACCTAGGAGACAAACCCTATGTGAGGGATTAGATTAGGTTAGCTTCTGGACATGTTTCCAAGGGAGTCTCTAGATTAGGTTAATTGAGGTAGAGGGACCCACCTTGAATGTGAATGGCACCATCCCATGGGCTGGGGTCCTGGACTGCATAAAAAGGAGAAAGGGAGCTGAGCACCAGCATCCATCTCTCTCTGCTTCCTGACTGTGGATGCAACTTGACCAGCTGCCTCACACTCCTGCTGCCGTGCCTTCCCACCATGCGATGGCTCAGGGGTTAAGAGCCCTGACTGCTCTTCCAGAGGACCCAGGTTCAATTCCTAGCATCCACATGGTGGCTATGAACCGTCCATAACTCCAGTTCCAGGGGAATCCGAAGCCCTCTTCTGACCTCCACGGCATTGCACGACATGGGTGCACTCATACATGCCCAGTGACTGGATCCTCCTTATAGTCACAGCTGCAGGCGTTAGTCAGGATAGTGTATCATAGCAAAGGAAAACACACACACACACACACACACAGAGTCCTGTAGGGCACACTTCATCCCCCAGCAAGAAGCTGTGACAATCTGTGTGGCATACTATCTGCAGGGAACCCTCTCCTGATAGATACTCAGCTCTAGGGTTTCATTGGAGGCAGGTCATGCAGGTACCCTCTTTCTTGGCATGTGCCTGGACTCCAGACTTCCAGGAGATCATGTGTACAGCCTAAACTATACTGTTTAAACAAAGCAGTTTAGACAGAGTGAGTAGCTCTGACCAGCTCATGACAGGAAGTGGTTCACCATCTAAGGCAAGCTACCTGGATTGGTGACTCCTGCCAGGCTATGACCACAGTGCCTGACAGACAACTTAAAGGAAGATTTCCTTTGACTTATGTTTTTGGAAGGTTTTGTTCTATCATGGCAGGGAAGGCATGCTGGAGTGGTGCAGTTCATGATGGCAGTGGTGTTAGGTGGAGGCTGCTCACATCATGTTAGATCAGGAAGCAGAGAGCATAAGGTAGGAGCCAGGGCCTAGAAATCACATTCAAAGGCCCTCTCCTAGTGGCCTCTTTCCACTAGCTGAGTGTCATCTCCTAAAGGTTCCACAGCCTTCCCTAGGGCCTACAGTGGCTGGGGAATGAGAGACTGCATTTCTGATTCAACCCACTACCTTAATCTTCAAAGGCCTGCTCTGTCAACCACTATTTATGAAGTGCTAATCCCGTGTGTCAGACAATATATGTAGGTGATAATACCAGTCACCTCTTTGGATGCTGTTAGATAATACTGCATATTCCCTACAGATGAGAAATTTGAGGGCAAATATCTTGCTCAAAATGATATAGCCAACAGGTGAGGGAAGGCAGGATTTGAACCCAGTGTGCTGAGTTTTGAATTATCAACTTGACACAATCTAGAACTCACCCAGGAAGAGTCTCAATGAGGGACTGTCTAAATCAGGTTGGCCTGTAGCGTGTCTGTGGGGGATTGACTATGTTAATTGCTGTGGGAAGAAGACCCAGCTCTCTCTGGGTGGTACCATTCCCTGAGCTTGGGTCCTAGACTGCATGAGAAGGGAGAAGGTAAACTGAGCAGCAAGCATTAACGCATTAATTAATTTCTCTCTGCTCTTGACTGTGGATGTGATGTGTCTAGCTATTTTAAGCTCCTGTCGCCTTAACTCTCTGGCCAAGATGGACTGTAACCTGTTATTGTGACCTAAAATAAACTCTTTCTTCCTTAAGGTGTTTTTTTTTGTCAGGGTATTTTATCACAGAAATAAATCTAGGACACCCAGGTTTACCTGATTCCAGAGTCTTTTGAAGGTAGGGGACACAGGGAGGGGTGGGAAGTGAGGGGAGAGATAGGCTAGGAAGGATGGGAATAGTCATTAATCTTAGCTAGAGCTATTACAGATGGCTTCTAGATTCTTTTCTGGGATACTAGTGGTGTCTCCTTTGTCCTCAGTGGGTGCACATCATTTCATCAGAAAATTGAAAAATAATTTTGCAGGAATTTTTCATTGTTCCCTTTAATATAAACAGAAGCCGAGTATAAAGGTAGATTAATTATCAGCATGGAAATGCATGCCACCAAATGTCTTGGAGTTTGTTTGTTCTCCTAAGAAGGTTAAATGTGCTCCTCACCACACTGTTTACACATTGTGTTGGCCTAACAAAACCTCTCTCTCCAAACAGAGCCAAGACAAATGTGAGTCTGGTCCCAGTTGCATTAGCCCAGATCTCAAAGTTCCCTGAGTCACCCTTGCTCAAGCTGAAGGTCTGTCTTTCAGCAGGGTGCACACCTCCCAAACCAGCCAAGGAATATTAGAGGGATTTTAAATTAAACACAAAAGGACCAAGTGTTATCCTTTCCAACTTCAGGGAGTTAAGACCTGGTGTCACACAAATACCATATTATTTCATGGGACTTTAATAAATAAGGCATAGATAGAACACCAAGCTTGACCCAAAGTAAACTTTTAGTATCACACAGTTCAGGGATCTAAAAACGTGACAGGTTCAACCAGCTCAGAAGCACTAGGGTGCCACTCAGAGGCATCAGCAGAGGGTAGTTGAACCCCAGCTTCTGCCATTGGAGCTCTGGATAGAGAAGGCAGTAGGAGGTGGTGGTCCTAGTTCCTGCTCTCTGAGCACCTGCCCTGGGGCCTTTTGGTCTGCCATACGCCCCTGACTTCCCCTGTCAGTGATCACAGGGTTTACTCAGGCTGCCCTGCCTGATGACATCTCTCAGATCTTTCCCCTTCCCTCAGTTTCCTGCTTGGAGGGTCACATGGCCCCGTGTCTATTCGCATGTGTTCTAAGCCTCTTCCAGCAGCTGTGCTACTTAACTGAGGTCATCATAACCAAGTACCATGGACCCAGTGATTTAAACACAGAGAGTTATTTTCTCCCAAGAGATGTCAGGTGTCAGCTGGGTTGGTTTCTCGTTCTTGGCCTGTGAGGGTTGTTTGCCATGTCATAGAGTTGACTCTTTGTGCCCCAATTGCCTCTTGTTCTAAGGAAACCAGTTAGATGGGGCCAGGGTCCACCCTCAGAACCTCTGCTTACTTCTTTAAAATCAACCTCCAACACATTCACAGTCTGACAGGCCTTGGAAACTCTAGCATATGAGTGTGGTGAGGGCACAGTCAGCCCATGGTGACTGTTGTACCGTCCACACATTCCTGCAAAATTTGAAGCTTAAAGAATACAAATTCTCTGTATATTGAGCAGCTATGGGTCTCTGTGTTAAGTACCATCTACTGTAGAAGGAAACTTCTCTGATGAGGTTCAGAGATGCACTAATCTATGGGTATAATGATAAGTCTTTAGGAGCTAGTTTAATGCTATGTCTGTTTAGCAGAATAATAGAGGTAGTTTCTCTAGGGCCTATGACTTCTCTAGCCACTGATTCTTGGCCCCAATAATAGTTCCAGGCGTGGATTCTGTCTCGTGGATCAGGCCTTAAATTCACGCAGAAAGTGGTTAGTTACTCCTATAACATGTGTGACACTATTGCATAGTGTACATATCTTGCCAGGCCAGTTGTTATTAGAGTTCACAGGGTTTATAGCTGGGAAAGATAGGGGAGGATTTGAAAGGGAGAGAATGAGTGGGTGAACTTTATCAAAACACATTACATGCACGCACAAAATCCTCAAAAAAAATACAAATTGCTATCTTACAGTTATGAACACATTCCACTAGGCCAGCGTCATGGTGTCCACAATTCCTCCCTATTGGCTCTGGATCCACGTCTTGACTTTTTCTGGCTTCTAGAAGAATGTCTTCTACCATCAAAATCAACTGTGGCCAGTGAGGCCTTCCCGCATTGTCTCCCACAGGCCTTCCCTGGTCACTTTTCTTCCTGTCTCTCTCCTGCCTCCCTCACCCATGTTTAAGTACCCTGTGATTACCATGGGCCTCAGCACTTACCTTTCAGTCAGATGATTAGCCACACAGTATAGCATATCTCACAGTCTGGGAGTTAATGCCCACATACCTCTGGGGGGGGGGTGGTCTTAGTTCTGCTAACCATAACCCCATAATCTGTTATAGCATATCTCACAGTCTGGGAGTTAATGCCCACATACCTCTGGGGGGGTGGTCTTAGTTCTGCTAACCATAACCCCATAATCTCTGTAGCAACACACACCAACCAGCTCTGAGCTGAATCTCTGCTTCTGTTTTCTGTTGCTATAGCAAAGTCCTTGAAACTGGGTTCTATATAAAGAAGAGGGTTCTGGAGGTTCAAAGGCATATCATTGGCATTGCTTGACTTGGATGAGGGCCCCATAGCAGATATCATCGCTTGCGGCAGGTGTAGGGTGTTGCGGGGGGCAGGGAGGGAGGAGACAGGCTTGTTCTTCTATAGCAGGCTGCTGTGACAGGAGCTAATCCGTTCATGCAGGACCTGAACTACTTTTTAAAATTTTATTTATTTATTTATTTATTATTATGGCAGGCTCTCATATGTGGCCCAGGCTGGACTCCAGCTAGCTAAGTAGCCAAGGATGATCTTGAACTTCTGATTGCTAGGTTCTGGGGAGGAGCAAGGTTTGAGAGAGAGAGAGAGAGAGAGAGAGAGATGGATCATCTTTCAGTCAGGGGCTTTGTTACGTTGGCAAGCAGCATCGGTGCAGTGTGAAGTAAGAACTTTACTCCACCAGGGAAGAACAGAGGCTGTTCTTTTAAGATCACTCTGAGGGAGGGCAGTGGGAAGATGTGTAACGGATCCAAGGTGGACTGATCTCACCAAACTAGACTAAGAGACACTATTCTCTTGTATTTGTGACTGAGGCAAAAAGTCCCAAGGCCATTTCTGGACAAGGACTGTCGGGAAGAACAGAGGGCCTGGTTAGTATGTGAGGTGACAGTCATCCTTTGTTCTGCCTAGAGGCCTTCTCCATTTAGGGCTTTGCTGTCCGGAAGGACCCATTGCCAGGAAGGGAGTGGACTAGCTTCCCTGCTTGTGTGATCATTCATTGGTCCTACTGTCTCCAACACCCAAATGTTGGGATTACAGGCCCGAACCATCACATCCAGCCTCTAAGAAGCCTTTGGATATACAAGACGGAAACAGGAAAGGTTTCTTACCAACCATCTGGCTTAGGTAAGTGGCAGGAGGCTCCATCTGCTCTTGGTACTTAGAACAGAGGTGGAAGCTGGAGAGAAGGGTAAGGAGACCAGATTGTCCAGGGCTTCTGGACCAGGACACCTAAGACATGGGCTGTTTTGTGGTCAGTTTAGAATTTGAATGCTATGCCTCCCAGCTGCAAGCCCAACATTTCTTCTATGCACTTTTAAAGCTGTGCATTAACCTTGTGGCTATTCTGTTTAGAGGATGCAGCCTAGGACTTGGTACCCTTGCAGACAACTGATTTCTGTCACTTCCAGGTACCAGCCGTTCATTTTCTGTTGGCCGAATGGTTAGATTGTGTTCCTAATGCATCCACACTATCTAAATTGGTTTTCTTTTGCCCCCATTCCTGAAACTATTTTATCTTCTGTTTTCACTGTGGTCGTGAGAGTTTGCTGTTGAATTCCCATGGTTCCTTGCAGGCCGGGGTGGGCAGTGGCTAGACAGATGGATTCTGGATTTCCCATTTCCATAGAGGGTGGTGGGGTTTGCATTCTTGCCCTTCTGTCATTCTGTCTTTAGTGACGCATGATGCTGTTTGTTTATCAACACCCATTATGTGTCAGGTTCTGTGCTAAGCAGGTGACAGACAGCGCCTTGTGGGAGGGCCAGTCTGGTAAGGGAGAAGGACACAATTTTAACACTTGTGTGGAGGGAGCCTGTAGTTTAGAGCCTCCGAGTGAAGCAGCAGGATCTCCTGAGGGTACATTATAAAAAGAACCAGGAGAGGGGCTGGAGAGATGGCTCAGTGGTTAAGAGCACTGACTGCTCACGCAGAGGACCCAGGTTCGGTTCTCAGCACCCACATGGAGCTAGCAACTGTCCATAACTCCAGTTCTAGGGGAATTCAATGCCCTCTTCTGACCTCTGCAGGCACTGTACAACATGGGTGCACTTACACACATGCAGGCAATACAGTCATACACATAAAATAAAAGAATAATAAATAAAGGTATTGTGTTTTTAAAGAACCAGGAGCAGAGATATGGCTCAGTCAGTCAAGTACTTGCTGAATTGGCACGAAGACCTGAGCTGATCCCCGGAATCCATGCCAAACCCCAGGGATGGTACCATCTGCTTGAGAGGTGGAGACAGGAGGATCTTTGGGGGTTGCTGTCAGCCAACATAGCCTACTTGGTGCATTCCAGGCCAGTGAGAGACCTGGTCTCTAAACAAACAAACAAACAAAGAAACAAACAAACAGATAAATAGTTGAAGGCTGGAGGAGGTTTTCCTCTGGCCTCCACATGCACACACATGCAGCTGCACATACCTGAAGACAGACAGGGTAGGGGGTGGTGAAAGAGAAAGAGAGAGATCATTCCATGCAGAAAGAATGCCATGTGAAAAGGCCCTGGGGTGGACGGGACTCTGACGAGTTTGTTCTAGTTGTGTAGCATCTGATCCAGGAATTCCTAAACCTTGCATTGCCTTGCCCTGGGAAACTTGTAGCTCTGGGCTCTGTCTACACCCTACCTAGATGCTGTCCCCTGAATCTAGGGGGTTTTAAAAAATGATTTTGCCTGGGAACCCCTGTCCAAAAGCAACCATCACAGCCAAGGAGACCAGAATCTAAGTGGGTCTTGTGTCTCAACTTTGACTGGCAACAGTTCTTAGCTTCTTTCAATTAAGTCAGGGATGTAGGCTTTTGTGACCTGGTCCTCCAAGAATCACCAGGACCACCCATCAAGTCCAGATACTTGAACTTGGAGAGCATTAGCTGCTCCAGGTGTGCACTAATGAATGCCTTTGGCAAAAGAGTCCTCTTTGGGATGTCTGGAACGCAATCAAATGTCAGCAAATGGAATGTTCCCAAAGGCACTGGTAAACAGTTGACACCAGTGCTGGGTTTGAGGTAACAGGAAGGATTTTTACTGTTGTTTCGTTTGTTTTAAAACAGGGTCTCATGTAGCCCAGGGTGGCTTAGAACTCAGTATGTAGCAGAGGACAACCTTGAACTTCTGGTCTTCCTGTTGCCACCCCCCAAGTACTTGCTGGCAGGTGTGCACACCCGGTTTTATGAGAAGCTAAGGATAAAACCCAAGGCCTCGTACCTGCTAGGCAAGCACTTTGCAAACTGAGCCACGTCTCCAGCCCCGGAAGGGATGCTTTTCACTTCATAAATGATTGCATTCCTCCGTTCCTCCTTTGCAGCAATCTATTGGCATAAAATACTTGAAATTGTTCTTGGCACTATGTCTAAGCCACATAATATTTTGTAAAGATAGACAATAGATAATTGGACAATTATAGGGCGGACATTCCACATGAAATTCTCCATCCTGTCATGAAGGAAACTGGATGAATTGGCTCCAGGTGGATCAAATGCCTAAATTCTTCTTCTAAATCCTTTCTGAGCATCCTCCAACCTGCCCTGGCAAAACCCAGTAAGTACCACTGTGACCCCTGGAACTTCTTTTCTTTTCCAGCATTTTCAGAGCAAACAAAGGGATGTTGTCTGCAAGGTCCCCAGGTGGCTGTGGAAAATGGAAGTACCAGCTGTCGGGGGAGGCAGGGCTCCGCCAAACTTGTTACGTATTTAGATCAAATGATCTCTAGGAAAGCTAGCTGATGTGTCTGCTCCATGTATTCCCTCTGGAACAATCCATTCCCATTTACTCAGCCTACCTCTAGCCTTCTGTCCCCCCCTGTCCTTTACCCCCACCCCAAGCATCCCTCTCAGGCTCTTTCCCAAAGAACCCAGCCCCAAATGGCCTCTTCCTCTGCTGCCCCCTCCAGATCCAAACTGCTGACCTTCTGTGGGGTCCAAGCTGAGAGTAACACAAACTGAAGTTATATTAACCTTCTCTAAGGTTCGATGAGTGGTGATTCATATGCTTGGAGGGGTATTTTAATCTTTTAAGGCGATTGGCCCAGGTGAACCTCCATTCAATGGTATTCCAAAGCTGTGGACTCCGTATTTTAAGATAGTGATTTTTCTATCAGAGGCTGTAAAAATGAGAATGTAGGCATCCTCGGTTTCCAGATTTGTGTCTGGTGGGTTCTGCTCACACAGATGAATCCATAGGTGCAGAATAAATCTATTCCACCAGTATTTTGATAATGGACTCAACCTTCTTCTTCTTCCTCCCTTCCTTCCTCCTTCTTTCCTTCCTCCTTCCTCCCCTATTACTTTTATCTCTTTTTAAAATATTTTATTTATTATTTTTATTGTCTGTGTATGAGTGCATTGCCTACATGTATATAAGTACACCTGTGTTGGGCAATGCCCATGGAGGTCAGAAGAGGGCACTGGATCCCCTGGAACTGAAGTTACAGACAATTGTTAGCTGCCATGTGGGTGCTGGGAACCAAACCCAGGTCCTCTTCAAGAGCAGCCAGTGCTCTTAGCCGCTGAGCCACCTCTCCAGGCCCCCTGTATTACTTTTCTCATTGCTGGGACAAAATACTCAATAAAAGACACTTAATGGAGGAAAAGGTTATTTTAGCTTGAGGGCACAGTGCATCACGGTGGCAGGGGCCTGAGGCATCTGGTCACATTGCATCTGCAGGAAAGAGCAGGAGATGCTGGTGCTCATCTTTGTCCTTTTTATTTAATCTAGGCCTCCAGCCCACGGGATGGGGCTGCCCACATTCAGGGTGGCTCTTCCCACTTCAGTTAAAGCTCTCTGGAAACTCCTTCACGGACACATGCAGAGGCGTTTCCTAAGAGACTCTGAATGTGATCAAGGTGACAATGGAGATTGTCTACCATACCTCCTTAGGTCCTTTCTGCTCCTGTCATCAAATCCCTGCTACTTGCTTCTAAAGTCACGTTGCTGGCTTGTCATCATTGCGTATTTTCTCCCAAGGTTTATTTGAGAACTCTAGGCAAGAGGGCTGATAGTTCCTGAGTCTGTCATCTTCCAGGACCAGCCACCACACTGTCTCCACTCTGCCCCTCACTCTGGTATGGACCAAGAGCTGTCAATCAGTCGACAGTCCAAGCCAGGATTGTGTCACAGCTTTGTCACTTCCCATCAGCCCTGGCTCTTCTCTGCCTGCTTTGTTTTTCTTGCATCGAGATGTCTTTATGGGAGAAGAGCTAATTGAAGTGGGTCCTTCCCAACCCCGCTTGAACCTGTATTTGCGGTGGAGAACTGCGGAGATGAACACATTGCTGGACCGGGAAGCCTCAGGGAGGAATACCATATGGCACGGGGCTCTGTGCCTCAGCACTGCTGTTGTGAGATGGATTTCCACCTCAGGTTATTGGGGAGTGCAAGATGGAGGGCTGAGTCTTTGGGGCTGGCTGGAGATGCTCTGAGACTGTGTGGGCAGAAGCCTTTTCTAAACTGGCTGATGGCACTTTAACTCACCAGCTTGTGTGTTGGGCTGGGTGCCCCGAGAAAAATGTGTGGGTTGGCGACTTCTCCAAGGGAGAAAAGGGATGACAGTGATTCCCCAACAGTGCAAACACAGCCTGCTCACCACAGCCAAGGGACCAGTGGGGCAGGCCTGCTCCATGCTTATGAGCATGAATCTCTCTCCATGTGTGCCTCAGTTTCTGTAAGGAGGGGACTGGGGGAGATTTCTAGAAGCTTCTCTCTTCTAAATTCAGGACTCTATGTCTACTTCAGTAGCTCCTGTTTACTCTTGTTAGTACAGCCAGAATATTCACCTTCCAGAACATCTGGTTGACCAAGGGTCTCACTTGCTTAAAACACACCCTCCAACCTGATATTCCTCTGGGTGAAGTCTACGTTTCCTGGATGGACATCAGTGACCTTGAAGACCTGACCCCTGTGGCTTTACCTCTTGCTTTTCCTTCGTCTCATTGCTCTGCACTGTAGTCATTTTGGATCACATGACATTCAGAACTTGGCTCATCATGGTCCCCAGGACTCAGGGAATGCTGGCTCAGAACTGATAGGGTATTTTAAAAAATATTTATTAATTTTATTTTATGTGTATGAGTGTATTGCTTTCATGTGTGTATATGCATCCATGCTGTGCAATGCCCTCAGAGATCAAAAGAGGGCGTTGGACACCCTGGAACTGGAGTTAGGATGGTTGTTAGCCACATGTGGGTGCTGGGAGTCGAATCTCAGTCCTCTACAAGAGCAGTTAAGTGCTCTTAACTCCTGAGCCAACTCTCCAGCCCCTGATAGGGTATTTGGGAGTCTGTACTATAAGGGCACATTTTTACATCTTTCTGTGGGGAGGAATCTGCACGTACACCCTGCCAACAGTTTATTCTGAGTTGACCGTCAATCTAGATGTTGTTCAAAGGGCAGTGTGTTGATAGCTTTTCCTGTGATGAAATACCCTGATAGAAGCAACTTCAGGAGGGAAGGGTTCATTTTGGCTCACAGTTCAAGAGAACAGTCCATCATATCAGCAAAGTCAAAGTGAGGGGAGCTTGAGGCAGCTGGTCGCACTGCATGCTCTCAAGAGAAGAGTGACCAGTGCTGGAACGCAGCTCCTTTACCTCACTTTCAAGCAGTCCAGGACACAAGCTCAGGGAATGGCACTGCCTACCCTGAAGTGGGTCTTTGCACCTCAGTCAGCCTCAATGATACAGTCCCTCACAAGTGTGCCTGGGGCTTGTCTCCTAGGTGATTCCAGAGTCTTCCAGATTTGACAACACTAATCCTCACAGATAGGCTCAGGAGGAATGCAAGACTCAGTGAACTTGGTGTTCAGGAACCCTCCCCACTACACAGGAGAAAAGTATCACCTCATAAATCTCAGAGACAAGGCTGACCCTGACCAGGGGGAAGGACTAAACACTGAGGCGATCGATTACCTTTCTCTCCCCTCCCCATATAATTTCCTGGCTAAAGATGAGCCAAAGTCAGAACTTTAAGATGTGAACCCATTGTCCTTTTAGATTGCTGGCTTTCTGAATAAAATATCACTTAAAGATTCAATTCCTGGTTTTTGACTAGGCATCAGGTGGCACAGACCCAGTTATAGAACTTCTGGGAACTTCACCATTTTTTTCCACTGACCTCATCTTCCTCCTTTGGTCTTGGCTTCAAAGTCACATCTATCTGAGAAATCTCGTCCCCACCCCCTCCAAGACTCAGGGAGGCTGGACTCACTGGCCAGCCAGCCTAGCCTAAACTGTGAGTTGCAGGCTCAATGAGAGACTCTGTTTCAAGGAAATAAGGCAGAGAGCAATGGAAATAAGGCAGAGAGCAATGGAGGGCACACAACATCCTCCTCTGATCTTCACAAGCACATACACTCCACACACACACTCGCAGACATTCCCTCCCCCACACACACACCAAAAAAGAAAGGCACATTTCTTTTGCAAAGTGGTAAGCTCCTTGAAGGATGGGCTATCTCCTCCTCACCTTGTCCTCCAACCTCTAACACAGTGCCTGGCACAGAGCAGACATACAGGGATTGTCACTGAAGCCATTTGTAAGATTTTTCTGCTGCTGCCCAGACGTAGCCCTGTGCCAGCCTTCATCTTTCTGCCAGTGGGCAGGTGGTAATCATACTTCAAATGCGGTGATAGATCAACTCAGGCTGTTTTCACAGAATGGTCACCCATTTTCCAAAATGCCCTGCTATCTCCCGGAAGGTAGAATTGAGCTCCAGGTAGGCCCTGTCTTTTCACATATACCCCCAAATGACCTGTTATCTTTAAAACACGCTAGGAACCATGTGAACTCTCCCATTTGTTCTGACTACGAAGCACAGCCAAGCACGTACGTCTCGTTTTAGATGAATCCTGGCAAGCTGACTTCCTGTTCCCATTCAGTCAATCATCCCCCATCTTTGGCAGAAAGGAGAGCATACAGCTTTGCATGTGCCAACCCCAACATATTTCTAATTCCATCGTGGCTGGGTGTGCGCCGCCTCTGCCGTAGGATTTTAAGATGCTTTCTAAAAAGCTGTGTGAGAGTATTTCACTGCCAGGACTAGGAGCACACAGACTGGGTGGTAACAGAAATAAGGCCAGAGTTCTACGTGGTAATAGGAAAGAGGCCACTCTACTGGGAGGTATTACCAAAGCTGAAGGTGCTTGGATGCCATATACCAAAGTGCTAAGGGGGGACTCAAAAGTCAAGTGGATTAAAAGGCAATATCAGGCTCAGGGTGATGGCAAGGGACATGGCCAGGGATTCCTGGTCTATTGAGCGGACCAAGGGAACCTGGGAAGGGTGGGTCTTAGGTATGGTAAGGGTCTATTCATCTACTTCAAAACTTGAAGTTGCTGTATTACCAAAGCTGAAGGTGCTTGGATGCCATATACCAAAGTGCTAAGGGGAGACTCAAAAGTCAAATGGATTAAAAGGCAATATCAGGCTCAGGGTGATGTCAAGGGACATGGCCAGGGATTCCTGGTCTATTCAGCGGACCAAGGGAACCTGGGAAGGGTGGGTCTTAGGTATGGTCTATTCATCTACTTCAAAACTTGAAGTTGCCGTGAGAGCTGCATTATCTTTATGATGTTCCAGTGACCACAGGGAAGTATAGATCCACTTTTGGAAGGACTTTGATGTATATCTGAGGTGTGTGTGTGTGTGTGTGTGTGTGTGTGTGTGTAAACACCCTTTGTCTACTGTCAGTTCCTTAGTAACTTTGAGGTCTCTGTAAGTGCCTCCCTGGGTTCACCCCCACTCCCAACTCCATCCTTGACTTTCTATTATTTTTTAGATATACCACCCTTTCTGAGATGCCAAGAGTGATTTTTGACCTTTGGTCTCATTTCTCCAAGCGCTGATAATTTTTCCCCATTTCTTCTTAGAACATATTAAACTTGCTTCTCTGCCTGCACAGCCCAGCTGGACCCAGGTGGCAATTGCGCTAATTTGTCACTGCATCTGGAAGGCAGTTGGCGAGGACTGGAGTAGGAGCTCTATTTGGTACGGTCTTCACCTTCAATTCTCTCTTCTCCAGATGCTGTTCTTTTAAAAAGATTCAAGCCCAGAATAGTGGCTACGTTAACATTGTATTGAGGATTCACTTTATCTTTCTGATAGCTGTAGAAATCTGTTTTATGAGCACAGAGCACCCTCTTTCTCTTTAGCCTATGTTAATTTTGCTCTTTTCTTGCGGTCCAATTTTGTTCCCTTCAGCCTGTTCTCAGCTGGCTCTTGGTGTTTCACTCTGCACACTGAACCAGCCAGGCAATAATATGTTATGATTTATAAGTGGCTTGATGGGCAGGAAACAAGCAAATCTTATTCATCACATTGGCGGCCCTGAGCAAATTGGCTATTTTTGCGAAACACATTCATCAGCAGGATGGTTTGGGTCTAGCTTCTTAACCCCCAGTACCTCCTGCAGCTGGATGTCTGTTTCTCCTCACCTGCTCCTCAGGTTTCCAGAGCCTAGGGATGTGTTCTAGGTATACAGAAGACCTTTCTCAGGGCTGGGAGCATGGCTCAGTCAGAAAGGCATTTGGCATGGCAGCACTGAGACCTGCGCTAGGAGCTCCTGTAGAAGGGTGAGCACGAAAGTATATGGCTGTAATCCCAGTCCTGGGGAGGCAGACATAGGAGGATCCCTGGGGCTCACTGGCCAGCCAGCCTAGCTGAATCGGCATACTCCAGGCCAGTGTGCGACCCTGTCTCAAAAAATAAGGTGAAAAAGCAACTGGAAAAGACACCCAAAGTCATCCTCTGGCCTCCATACACATGTGGGCACATATATACCTAAACGTACACGTGCATACTCATATAAATGCATGCACACACACGCACGCACACGCGCACACATGCACACGCACACTGAACTCATTTTGGAAGCTGCCTTCCTCATTGTAGAGATATTAGTATTCATCTGTGTCCCACTTTAGATGCATTTGTATGTAACTGTTTAAGAATTTAGGTTTGGGTTGCATTTAGCTAACTGTGGCTCCTGTGTGTGTGTGTGTGTGTGTGTGTGTGTGTGTGTGTGTGTGTGTGTCTCCTGAGCCTACACATGCAACCTGGAATTCACAGCAGTACCCTGAATTAGAAGCTCTGAGCATGTGGATTACTTTTCATGTGGTTGACCTGTCTGTTGTTGCGTGTGGATCTGTTTCTCTTAGAGAGCTGATTTGCGTGGTTTAGAATGATACAAACGTTTTTCATGTCTGAAGATCTTTTTTTTTTTCCTTTGAAAAGACCATGGACTGGGGATTGGCCCGGTCTAAGATGGCGGCTCCCAGTCATATGTGACTTTTGACCTCTTAACATGTTACTAGTTTGAGTTGTGCTCTAGCTGTACAACCTAGATTTCATCCATAGTAGGGGAGAAAATAATATAAACGTCTTGTCTCCACCAAGTCCTTACCTTGGTCTCTTTTTCACACCACAGCCTGACGCAAGCTTGGCACAGAAAGGTGCTGATAATAGTTCACCCAGTAGCAATGTCAGGCCAAAGGGGATTGTGGGACAAAAGTCACACTAGAAACTCCAGCCCTCCTACACTTACCAGATCCTCAGTCGTGATGGCTGGAGACTGTGCCTAGGTGTTGAACATGACACATCATCTCTCCCTTCCAGGTCTCTCCTCTAGCGAAAGTTTTATTTTGAGCCATGTCCTGGGATTTTGAAATCTATCTTGATTTTCTGCTTCTGTCCCAGGACAGTTACTTCCAAAGTGATGCATTTTTTGTTTCTTGGTGGCTTGCACTGGGTCTGCTGCTGATGGTACTTCCCAGTCGCCCAGTGGTCAGCTGGGTCTTCCAAGTTGTTTGCATTAAGTCTATGTAGAGGAATTGGAGCCCTCTCCACCTGGGAGAAGCCAGACAGTGGTCCCTGTTCCATGACTTACTTGGTTTATGATGTCCCTTGTGCCCACTTACTGTGCCGGATGCTGGGGATGGGGATTATTGAACACAAAGATGGAAGAACTCCCATAGACAGGAAATGGCAGGTGTACATGAAAAGTCATCTGCTGTGTGGCCCAGCCCCCACTCACAAGTCCCATGAGCCACTGCAGCTTCAACATCTCACCACCTAGGCATGAATTCTAGAGGTACGCATGTGCAAACCCTGCTTTGTGGACTGAAACACAGTTAACCACAGAGACTTGTCTCTGGAGGGTTCTCAGTGAGGATGGAGCAGGATGCACTTTATGATGGCTTTGGGCTTTTAGAACAATTTGTTTACTTTGGTTCTTTAATAGCATGTGTAACCAGTGGAGGGACTGAGGATAGACTGAGGAGACATTTAGTTCAGCTTAAATGAAGCCACCATCTTGCTTTGATTGGAGGGTTATAAATGGTTCTCTGCTGAGTGTGACCACCCTGTGGGAGCAGAGCTGTCTGTCTGCAGGAGCCGGATGAGCCCTTCCTCCTGACAGAGACACCATGTTCTCACCTTGCCTCTGTCCACATGCTTCTCTCTATCCTCAAAGTCTATGTTCTGTTTCTTTACCTTTTAATACATTATTTATTTATTTATTATTTAGAGTGTGTGTATATCACAGCTTGGTGTGGAAATCAGGAGACAACCTGAGGGAGTCAGCTCTCTACTGCTACATGAGGGTCCCAGGGATCCAACTCAGGTTGTCAGGATTGGTAGTAAATGCTTTTACCCACTGAGCCATCTCCCCAGCCCTCTCCGTTTCCTTCCATATATTCTAAATATATTTCCAGTTAGATATTGTATATATAATTTTTAAGATTTTATTTTCATT
This sequence comes from Nannospalax galili, assembly GCF_000622305.1. Lineage (NCBI taxonomy): Eukaryota > Metazoa > Chordata > Mammalia > Rodentia > Spalacidae > Nannospalax > Nannospalax galili. The sequence goes on along the minus strand of NW_008357999.1, from coordinate 368,780 downwards.
TACATATATATGAGTCTCTGTATGTGTATATGTCATGTGTGTATGTGTGTGTGTGTGTGTGTGTGTGTGCATGCTAGAAGAGGGTGTCAGATCCTCTGGAGCTGGATTTATAGGCGGTTGTGAGCTGCCTAATGTGGGTGCTAGGAACTGAAGTTGTGTCCTCTGAAAAAGCAGTACATGTGCTTAACTTCTGAGCCATCTCTCAAGCCCCTCTTCACCATTTCTTAGACGTCGTTGAGTGTTTGGAGCAATGTCTGAAGGGGCTGTGTGTGAACTCCTTCACATCCTCAGGGGAACAAATGTCTGGGCAACCACCATCTTCTCCCAAGCTGGCTTGTCAGGACAGATCAGATGAAGAAGAATCTGTCATTCTCCATGACATCCATCTACCACTGAACAGAATCGTGTGTGTGTGTGTGTGTATGTGTGTGTGCGTGTGTATGTGTATGTATGTGTGCCCACAGAGGCCAGAAAAGGTCCCAGATCCCCTGGAACTAGAGTTACAGGCAATTGTGAGCTGCCTGATGTGGGTGCTAGGGACTGGCTCCAGAGTCACCTTCTGGCCTTCCCAGCTCACCAGTCTGCCTGGTCTCCTTGATGTATCACAATATTCCCAGGCTGTTCCTGCCTTAGAACTCCGTACCAGCCAGCTCTTCTGTGTAGACCTCTTCTGTCACCTGTTTTTCCCCCCTTTCAAGAGACTTCTAAACACAGCTTTTCATGCTCCTGCTTATTTTTTACACATTGATTATATTCTTAGACCAAGTCTTGGTGAGCTATATTCTGCAGGTCCCACAAAGCTTTCCAACTGTTTTTGTAAATAAAGTTTTATTGGAACACAGCCATACTCATTCACTTAGTATTAACAATGGCTGCTTTCACAGTACCATGGCAGTTGACAAGTTGCTGTTGATGCCAGAAAGGCTGGAAACACCATCTGGCCCTTCCCAGAAAAGGGCAGCTGATCTCTGCTCCAGACCATATGGTTCATGCAGGCCCGCTATTTCCTGCTGCATCAGCAGGATCCAGGGCAGTGTCAACACCGAGGTGAGTGGGAAGCCGGGAAGGGGAGGAAGCAATGCCAAGGGGGCTCGTGATCTTCCTGTACGTCACCTCAGCCTGGCAGACTTGTGTGTGTGTGTGTGTGTGTGTGTGTGTGTGTGCACGCATACGCATGGGTATATATGGATACAGGTGTGTGAACAGGTGTAAGTATATGTGTGTGAGCTTAGATGTGGAGACCAGAGGACAAGCTCAGGTGTCATCCTCAGCTGTTCTGTGGCAGCACCCTGTCCACCCCATGACACCCAACTAAAGGGTAACAGGAGGCAGAGTCAAATCGTGTCACATCCTCAGTGGAACTCTTCAAGTTCTGACTGAATGCTGAGTCCCCCTCTTAAAGACTCCCTCTAAGAACTGCAAAAGCATGCCGAGTCAGACCTCTGAGGGCTGATCTGATAGATGAGGCTAATGTTAGAAGATGGCTTATCAGGCTTCCCTGTGCAGTGTTGCTCCAAGTACTTCCCTGTTTAAATGGATGGTCCGCTTCACAGATTCAGAGACCGACACCCAGAGAGGTTGATTCACTTTCCATGAATCGTACAGCTAAGAAATGAAAGGTACATGTCTGCAGCCATAAAGAAGGGTCTGTTTGCCATTCCTGCTTAATCCATTGTACAGCCTGGAGTCCCTCTACCCTGCTCACCCTCCTAAGGCTTCTCCTCCCCCCGCTGCCCCTGTGCAGATTCTCTGATCTGCTATTGAGAGCTGATCTACCAGAAGGGACTGACCCTTCCTGCCTGTGGTACTTGGGGGCCTTTTCTCTAGTCCCCTAGCCTTGGGAAAATACTACCCTTTCTTTAACTTTGTATTCTGTATTGCTCCATAAGGACTACTAATAGACTCATTCATGGACAGGCTCTCTGAATAGAATTTAATAATGGAGTTAAAAAGCCAGTGGAATATCTGTTGGAGGGTGATCCTGGGCTCGTATATTTAAGGAGTATTTGCCCAGGATCTGCCCCTCTATCTCCAAGGAGGCCAGGAGCATGGAAACATGGCCAGTGGGGGGTGCTCTTTCCTCACTGCTCAGCCAGTCTCTGTGACAGCCCCAGTGCAGGAAAATGGGCTCAGCGAACAGACTTTGCCTCTTAGAATCCCTGTGCCCCAGGCTGGCCTAGCTGTGCAGGTTGCAGCCTGGACCCTAGGCTCATCTGGTGCCTGGTCCCTCAAAGTCTGTGCAGCAGATGGTCAGTCATACCAGACAGCACATGGGGTGACCGAATTTACCCTGTCTCAGCTGCTGGAAGGTGTCAGATGGGATGCTCGGCCACTTCTGCAAGTCTTCCTCCTCCCTGTGGATTCCCTTTTATCCCCTGGGGGAGCCTAGGTTTTCCCTTCATGTGAGCAGGAAGGAGTTAGGCATCTAAAGCCACTCTCTTCCCTCCTGTCTGGAGCTCTCTGGAACCCTTCATCCTGGGTGTCCAGATGGTATCCCGTCTGCCCCACCTACCCCTGCATACCACTGGCCTTGTCTCCTGAGGCCTGCCCTCCCTTCCTCTCCCCCAGCACCTGCATCTTCTGCTTTACAACTAATGGCAGGAATGACTCCTCAGGGCTCCTTTTAGACCTGAGGTTACAAAATGGATTAATGGAAATTTGCAGAACCCTGATTCCTAAAAGTGATGACAGGGTTGGGTTAGATCTGGCATTAGCACACTTTAAAATCTAACGTTTATTGAGAGTTTACTACATGCTGGAAAATATTTGGCTTTTTATAATTTCACTTCTATAAGTTACAGGGAAACATACTCCAGCCTCAATTTTTTTAAATGTGTGTGAGTATTTTGCCTGCATGTATGTAAGTGCACCGTGTGTGTACAGTGCCCATGGAGGTCAGAAAAAGGTGTCGGATTCCCAGGAACTTGAGTTATGGGTGGTTGATTAGCTGCCATATGGACACTGGGAACTGAAAGCAGGTCCTCTGCAAGAGCAGCCAGTGCCCTTCACTGCTGAGCCTTCTCTCCAGCCCCCAGTCCTTTATTTTAGTGTCTAGAATGGAACCCAGGTCCTTAAAAATGCCAGGCAGATGCTTGACCACTGAGCTACACCCCTACCCTATTCCCACTGTCGATGACCAGGGACCAGAGGGGCAGAGCAGTTTCCTTGGTGCTAAGACTCAAGTCCAGGTTGGTTGCATCTTTAGCTGATTCTCATGCACGTCCTCTGTGATGTCTTGGTCCTCATCCCAGGCAGGGCAGCTGAGATAATAGACATTTATCACTCACAATTCTGGAGGCTGAGAGGGATAAAGGTCAAGGTGTTGACAGGTTCAGTTCTTTTCCTCCTGATTTGTAAAGGGAGCTTTTTTACTGTTTGTGATGGTCAATACGGATAGTCAACTTGACTGGCTTTAGAATCACACCTCTGGTCAGGTCTACAAAGGCATTTCCAGAAAGGTTTAACTGAGACGATCCACCTTGAATGTGGGTGACATCATCCCATGGGCTGGGGTCCTGGACTGAAAGAAGAGGGAGAAGGGGAGCTGAGCACCAGCATGCATCTCTCTCTGCTTCCTGTCTGAGGATGCCATGTGATCAGCTGCCTCTCCTCCTGGTGCCAAGCCTTCCCCACCATGATGGACCACACTCTCACACTCTGAGCCACAGTTAAACCTTCCCCCTTTAAGCTGCTTCCTGGCAAGTACCTAGTCAGCAGCATTGAGAAAAGTAATCGATACTGTGATTCAACGCTCTCTCTCTCTCTCTCTCTCCTCTCCCCTCCTTCTCTCTTCTCCCCTCCCTCCCTTCCTTTTTGTTATAAAACTACTAATCCCATCTTGAAGACTCCATCTTAAAGACCTCATGTAACCCTCCCTAATTACTCCCCAAAGCTGCATATCTGTCACACTCGGGTGGGAGTGGGAGGTCTGGGGGAGTTAGAACACGAATGGGGCACAGAACATAATTCAACCCATAGCACTTTGATTGCGTGCAGGAGGCTCTGCACTTCTTGCCTCAGAAGGTGTGGCGTGAAGAAGGAAGCTGGGCCCCCTCCTTCTGAAGACACACCCCAGGGCTGATTCCCAGCTCTATACCTGGCCACACCCCTCAGCCACTCTGATCTACTTCCGACCTTTGTGAATCAGATAGGTGATGACAGCATGCGCCTCACTCTGTGAGGAGCTCTCAGGTCAGGGAGATCACTGACCCTCCCTAGGTCTCGGAGAGCACAGATGACAGAGAAGAGCAAAGGCCAAGGCCAGTTGGGTCCCACTGGCCAGATCGATAATACTCTGAATTTTTATAATTTGTCAATAGTGGGCATTCTTTGCTAGCTGCAGAGAGGTTTCCACTTGTGAATTCGGCATTGGCGTCCCACTGCTCACATGCCTGCTCACTTTAGAACATGGCTTAGTCTGGGGAGATGGCTCAGCAGTTAAGAGCACTGACTGCTGTTGTGGAGGACCCGGGTCCGATTCCCAGCACCCACATGGCGGTTACGAACCATCTTTAACTCCAATTCCAGGGGAACCCGAAACCCTCTTCTGACCGCTGCGGCACTGCACGACACGGGTGCCCTCACATACATGCAGGCAATACACTCATACACATAAAATAAAAATAATAAATAAAATATTTAAAAAAAAAGAACCTGACTTAATGTGGATTCTGGGTCTCCAACTTAGTGCTCATGCTTGTGTGGAAAGCACCTATTGTACTGAGCCATCTCCCCAGCCTTCCCTCACCGAACAGAAGGCTTGTGGCCCTCCCTCCGTTCCTCCACTTTCTCCTCACTGTCAGGGGCTCCATCCATCAGCATCTTAAAGGTGGAGCAGTCTGAAGGCCCTTGAGTTTTACTCTTTTGCCAGGCTCAGCAAAGCTCAGTTTGGCTTATGCAGAATTAAAATTTATTATTATTATTATTATTATTATTTGTATAATGGGTGTGTGAGAGCGAGGATGTGCATGTGCGGTAGCTTGCATATTATCAAAGGACAACTTTCAGGTATTGGCTGTCTCTTTCTACCACAGGTTCTACAGATCAAACTTGGGTCATGCACCAGCGAGCACCTTTACCAACTTGCCAACACTCGCATGAAATTTGGTAAAACGTCAGAAAACCAAAACCTAAAGGCAGCACTATTGCAGTTTGGACAATGCAAACAACTGACCAGGATGACTTTTGCCTTGTATACAATGGCTGTTCACCTCTCTGAAACCAGGGCATGTGTGAAGATATCGGTCAGACAGATCTCCCATTTCATCTAGATGATTCCTGTCATTTTACATCTGGGAAGACTGAGTTCTGGGGGTTCAGTGGGTGGTGGTAAATTATATGAAATAACTAGGAATGGAGCTGGGAGTGATTGGGGGGGGGTGAGCTATTTGTCTGCCAATCAAATGCTCGACCTGGAATTCAACTCAAAACTGCAAAGGTTTTTGAAAGAGGGTGACAGATTGGTTTCCTGGCTTCCCTCATCGAGTTGTCAGGAAAACAGTTGGTTTCAGATCTGCCCAGATAATCAGTGAGGTACCCACGGCGGGGTAGCCTTGGCAAGTGTGCTATTGCCAAAACCCCCTTTTGCTAAAGCCAGAATTCATGATCATTCGGAGACCCATACCAGCAGGACAGTCGCCTGTGACGAGCTCAGCTTTAGCTCTGTTCCTATTCTCTTCTTTCCTGTGAGCACTTCTGGGTTTTGAGGATCATCAAGGACAGCATAGCCCAGGGACCAAGGGAAGCAGGCAGGCCTTCCTCCCAGCAGGAGTAGAGAGGCGTGCCTTCCCAACTCTGGACTTTCACTGTGTCATCAGCTCATCCTAGAGATGCAGTGTACCTTGCTGTTCTTTGTAGCACAGAAGCCCAGAGATGGGCTTTGTGTGTGTGTGTGTGTGTGTGTGTGTGTGTGTGGGTGGTGGGGGGTTGTGGACAGGTCCATGTGTGTACATTATCTGCTGGAGGTTAACTTTAAGTTTCCTTCTTCAAATACCATCTACCTTATTTTTCTGAGATAAGGTCTCTCACTGGGAGCAGAGGATCACCAATAGGCTTAGCTGGCTGGCCAGCAAGTCCCAGGGATCCCCTTCTCCACCTCCTCAGTGCTGGGATTACAAGTGCATGTCACTTGCCATGCCTGGCTTTTTTGTAGTTGCTGAGGATCAAACTCAGGTCCTTATGCTTGCCTGGTAAGCTGAACCTCAGATCTGGGTTTCTGTGGTTTCTTCAGGGACTGGAAGCACAAAAGACCTTGGAGTTGGCCATGCTACGAACATAATCTTCCCCTCTCTGATAGTTCATGATTAGACCAAAGAGTAAGCAAAGATCTGCAGCACCTGAAGGGTGTGGGTATCACCATGTTGTCGTTAAGACTCCTGCAACTGGGGCAGATGTCAGAAACCTCTGCAGTCTCCAGGCAATTGCCCGCAGGATGAATCTATCTTCTACATTGTTCTTCTTAGGAGCCCCCCCCCCCCGCCCTCACCACCCCAGAACTTGTCACTGTTTTATTAGCCAGTGATAAAGACCAGTGTAGTACACTGATTAGATGTGTTAACTCTTCAGCTGGAGGGGCTCTAAGTGGCCTGATAGCTGACACTCAAGGAAGATGCTCCCTCAGGACAGGGAGAAGGGACTACTCTCAGGCCAATGAAGATCACATACATCTGTCGCATGTCAGATGATTCAGTGCTTTGCTGAGTGGTTACTGGTCCCTTGATTGTCATAGAAATAATCATTGTCAACACTGAACGACTCCTAGCTGTATGCTGGACACCGTTCTGAGTGCTTTATGTATATGGTGTGATTTAATCCTGCAGCCCCGCTCAGCAGGAAGAATAGGATGCACATTTCAGAGATGAGACCCTGAGGCACATGTGGGCTGCCTTATGTTCACAGTCCCCAAGCTAGGAAGGAGAGGAGACAGATCATAAGCACAGGCTGGTTATACTGGTAGATGGAGTTTTGCTACTGGGACATAGGTTTCATGGTAGTGGGCAGAGGTGGTTAGACTTCAAGTATGACTTGAAGGTGGAGATAAATTTGTGGTGATTTTAGATGTGAGGCAGAAAGAAAGTGAGGAGCCAGAGATAATGCTTAAGTTTTTGAGTAAACTTGAAATAATTCAATAATCCAAATCCTTTGCATCAATCTATCATCTATCTATCTATCTATCTATCTATCTATCTATCTATCTATCTACCTATCTATCTATCTATCATCTATCTATCATCTATCTATCTATCTATCTATCATCTATCTATCTATCATCTATCTGTTATTTATTCTCCCTCTCTCTCTCCCTCTCCCTCTCCCCCCCTTCCTCCCTCTCTGTTACAGGATGAGTGTGGGGGTCAGAGGATAACATGAAAGAGTCAGTTCTCTCCTTCTACTGTGTGGGTCCTGGGGATTGAACTTACTTCATGAGGCTTGCCAGCAAGTGCCTTTTCCTGCTGCCTGCTGAGCCATCTTGCTGGCCCCCAAATCCCAGTTCTTTGAACCTTACTTCTGTGCCCAAGGAAGTGGTCATCTCTTCTGCTCGGGGCTACTGTTGGCTCTATTGTGTCAGGAAGGGCCACCTCAGAGGAAGGAGCTGCTTAGGGAAGATAGTTCCTACCTACCCCAGCCATCTGTCATTCCCACCGTACTTGTGACCACTGGGAAACTGAGGCTCAAGCAGCTCTCTGCTCAGCTGACCTGGCTCTAACGCCCTCTCTTCTGGTACAGAATATCCTTTTGTTGCTGTCATAGGAGGGGCAGAAGTTTCCTGGCTGTAACATAGCTAATGGTACCTACCTAGGTTGTTTTCACCCTCCACAGACTCCCTGGCTTTGATGCTTTGAGACCCTCTGAGTCATTGATGCTGGTTATCCTTTTCAAAGTTCCTCCTTAAACACATACTTCCTATTTGCCTATCATTTTCTACAGTGTCAGGCTCTACTGCTCTGTGACCCTTGGCTTTTCCAGTCTGATTCCAATAACATGGTTAGCTATGTCATGTGTCTTAGATGTTGAATGTTCCCATCTAGAGAGGGTATCTATGTGTGTGTGTGTGTATATGTGTGTGTCTGTGTGTCTGTGTGTCTGTGTGTGTGTAGGCCAGAGGACATCCTTGGGTGTTGTTTTTTGAGAACACTGTCCACCTTGTTTTGAGGCAGGGTCTTTCATTGATCTAGAGGTCACCCAATTAGGTTAGACTGTTTGGCCAGCCATCTAATGAATCCATCTGTCTCTGCCTCCCCAGCACTGGGATTACAAACACATGCCACCATGCCAGGCTTTTTATGTGAGTTCTGGGGACTCAACTCGAGAGTATTTACTGCCTGAGCTATTTCTCCAGCCCCTACCTGGGGAGTTTTATAAGCAAGACTGTTTGATGGGGTGACTAGAGAATGGGCAGGCTAGAGAGTTTTAAAATCCAACGAAGGGGTTAGAGAGATGGCTCAGCAGTTAGGAACACTGGCTGATCTTGCAAAAAACACAGGTTCAGCTCCCAGCATCCATATGGAAGCTAACAGTCATCTGTAACTCCAATTCCGGGGGATCCAACATGTGGTACACTTACATACATGCAAGCAAAACACTCATATGCATAAAGTTTTTAAAAATAGAATTCAAGAAAGTCACTTGGGATTGTGTGCTATGGGTCAAACTGGCTGTAGCCTGGAATTCCCACCTACATGTCAATGCCACTGCTTAGGATGCGGAAGGTCCCCCCTCTGGGACAGTGACATGATGTTCCTGCAGAGAACGAAGGCCCTCCTTTCTGAATCCTGCTTCTCTACAGTTTCATCCGGTGAAGCGCACAGTGGCAGGTGCTGAGTTTGAAGCTGTCCGAGTGCCGTCAGAAGGTCGCAGATTTTAACCAAGTCACGTGGCTGTAGGAGTTGAAGCTCTGGGGATAGAACTGGCCCCAGTAAATATCTGTCTCGTTGGCACATTCCACTGCACTGTCGGCTCCCGGCTCTCTCTTCCCCTTCCTGCCTCGCTGCACTCTCCTCGATGGAAACGAATGTCTGTGACAGAAACAAGAAGCACGCTGAACCATGTGGATCTTCAAATGAACTCTCAAGTGAAAATTCTAAACACTCAGAAGAGGAAACAAGAGGCAAGGGGGGAAACTGAGGGAGGCTGGGCCTCTTTTTGTGAAATGTAGAGAGATTGAAGCTTTAACTGTAGACAGTAAACTGTTCGATGCTTGAACTGCTGCAGGGGCTGGCCAGCAGGCTGGCTGTCTCCATCTCCAACCTTCCGATCTATGTCCTTCAGACCAGTCGTCCCAGGTCAGTTGTGTGTGCCTTCCTTACTGACCAGCCTCTGCTGGCCTATGTGATCTGTCTCTCTCTCTCTCTCTCTCTCTCTCTCTCTCTCTCTCTCTCTCTCTGGCACCTACCTAGCTTCTTTCTCCATCTCTGAGTGACTGGTCTCCTGTGCTGGCCCTCCCATCATCCCATCAGTGTAGACCTAGGTCAAGGCCACCATGACCTTCTATGATGACTCCCCCCATCCCATGTCACCCTCCTCCATCTGATAACTTGTTTCCTCTAGCCTCACTCAGCCTGGCACCTGATCCATCACTCTGTGTTCAGTCTGACCTCTTAAAACCCCAGCTTGTAGAAGTCACAGAGCATTGAGGTTCATCTGATCCCATACCACTCACCACAATCCCTAGCACAAAGTATACACACAGTAAACCCTATGTTGACTTTAACTCACTAGGAGAAGGGAGAACCTTTTTCCTCGTTTAAGGTCTTACTAAAGGAAACCTCGCTGTATCCACCTGTTGTCCCTCTTGTCCCTGAGGGAGGTGTTGGTGGAGGAACCTCTGTGTGCCACCCCCTTCTTGGGAAGTCATTTGCTCACTTTTCATTCAACAGTGCTTACGCAACATTGCTAATACTCTTGGCATAGGGATGAAATGCAGAAGGAACCAAAGTCCTGTCCTCATGGAGCTTGTGGTCAATATAGCATGTATTGGGGACTGGGGAGGGAGACCTCGCAAATCCCTAAGTCAGTGGATAAGGAGATTGCTATTAAGATGCACGCTCAGGGGGAAATTCTACTGAGACTGACAGTGAGTGGGAGCCAGCGAGGGTGACTTGGGATGATCTATGTAACAAGACTGTCCTCATGGGAACCAAGGGTAAACCTCCCAGGAAGTGCGGATGGCAGGTGCCAAAGCCTCAACGCAGAGATTTTCTTTTTTAAACAAAATTAAAAAATAATTTATTATTTTTATTGTATGTGTATAAGTGTTTTGCCTGCATGTATAAGGCCTAAGTCCATGATGGATGGAGAGAGAGGAGGATGAAGCTACAGGGGGCCACACCCCATACACCCTGTAAAGACACCACAGGATTGAGGGATGCAGCCCTCGGAAGTCCCCATCCCCAGAAGTTGCAGGAAACGAGGGGCATCTTCTCCTGGAGTATGGACCCTGCCAACCCTGTGTCTTCAGACACCTGTGCTCCAGAGCTGGGGGAGAGTCAGTTTCTGTTAGTCACTTTGCATGGACTGTTCAATGCGGGGGCCACGGAATGAGCAGAGGGGATGAAAGATCTCTGTCAGGGACCATTGCTCTTGGGTGGGACTGTTGGGGAATTTCTGGGAGCACAGGGATACAGGTGTGTCAGGAGTCTTAATGGGTGAGGCTGGAGATGCAGCTGGGTCGAGTTCCACCTGGCCTCTAAGGCCCTCGGAAGAAATTGAGCATTCAACGTAGGTAAGAGGGGCCTCAGCAGCCCACTAGTTCAATCTGGTTCTGCATCAGCATCTTCGACCACTGCTGTGTGAGGGACCATGGTGGTGGAGTCAGGACTCCTCAGGAGGCAAGTGTCCTGGTAAAGACAGGGTGTTTTTTTATACAGGGCAGTGTGGTTTGCCAGAGCGCTAATGTGAACTTGACAGTCACCCTGTGAGTTCCATAGCATCAAAATGCTCCTCTCATTTTACAAATTCAAATTCAAAGCAACAAAAACTAAAGCAGGAGGATCAGAGAGGTGGGTTTTTTTTTCCCCCAAAGTGCACAGCTTCTAACTAGAGGAGTTGTCCATCAGTCTTGGGTCTTCCAGGCAGGATCTGATGTTCTAGAACCTTCCACTGCTCTGACTGGGTCTTCATGAATGATGGTCAAGCTTCTTCAATCTTCACAGTCTCCTACCATCTAGTTGAGACTTGAAACATTTCAATTTCTGGTTATTTGTTGTCTTGCCCTTCCGGAAAGTTCCATTTCACTGTCTGGATGCAAAGCCATTTCACTGTGAAGACCCCACTGAAAAGAACAGGTGTGAGGCAGGGGATGGGGTGGGCTCTGCTGATCCCAAGACATTTCAGAGCATGAGGTCTGCCGAGCTGATGGCTGACCTTCCCTGTACTGTTCTGCCCTGTGCATCTGTCTGCGTGTTGTAGGTGTGGTATGTGTATGTGTGGAGTGTGTATTTATGCATCTGTGTGGTTTGTGTAGGTATGTGTGTATATGTGTATACATGCATGTATATGTGTATGTGATGTGTATATGTGTACACACATGGGTGTGGTGTGTTTGGTGTATATGTATTTATATGTGTATATAGAGTGTGTATGTATGTTCGTGTGTGTACACACATACACACATGTGCACATGTATGTGCACATGTTGTATGTTATGTGATGTGTGCATGTGTACATGGGAGTGGTGTGTTTCGTGTATATGTGTATATGGAGTGTGTATGCATATATGTGTGTGTACTCATGTGGTGTATTTGTGTGCCTGTATGCATACATGTATGTGTATGGTATGTGTATCTGGAGAGAGAGAGAGAGAGAGAGAGAGAGAGAGAGAGAGAGAGAGGAAGTTTCGGTTCATAAACACAGACCTGTGAACAAGCCAGGAGGCCAACTGCCTCCCACTAGTACTCCAGGGTCTCTGTCCCTTCAGAGAAATTAGTAGGCGATGCTTCTCCTTCATCCATCTCGGTACTCAGGAAATGCTCTGGGGTCTCCTGACCTTTAGCCTCATGTTCTATGACAGACCACTCTCAAAATAAATCTGAGATGTTCTCACTTGGCTAGTGAATCCCACCTTCCAAAAACTCATCCTTATTGAGAAGGACTGTTGTCTGTCTACCTATCTAGTCTATAAGTTTGATCTCTACGTGCACATCAATGGTGCCAGGCTTTGTGCAGGCAAGTGTGAGGGACCCACAGTTGGGGCTCTCAGTTCTGCAACTGTTGGATCTGGAGAGAAGAGAGCTTTGGGAGAAGCCTATGTGAACCCAGAATGCATAGGGAAGTCCCTGAGGATACTCACCCTGTGGGAGCACCAGGAGGTCCCCCCCACACTGAACAGAAGGACCTGGGGTGCTGAAGGAAGGAGCCAGAGTCTGGCCTTGCCCGATGGGCTGAACATCAAACCTTAGGGACCTGGGAGGCAGAATGGAAAATGTGAGTGTGGGGAAGAGGCATCTAGGAGTCATGCAGTGCTTCCTGAAGGGGCTGATTTGGGGCCTGGGGCTTGAGACTCAGCCTGTGAAAGTGGACAGCCACTGCCTCCCTTTTCCACACCGGACAGCAAAGTGGCTCTCAGGGATGAAGCGCTATGAGGCTGACTTTGCCCTTCTGCCTAGGCTGCCGTCGGTGCATGGGACACATGAGGCTGACTCCAGGGTCCCTCCAGAGTCCGCCCAAGGGGTGGAGAATGAGATCAGCGAGTACCTCAGTTTCCAGTTTCAGGGTGGAAGGCAGGGGATGAAAAGACACAGTGACGTGAAATGATACCAGATGCCGCCTGGCTTAGACCCTAGCATTCATTCTCTCACAGTCCTGAAGACTGGAAAGTCAAGGTCAAGGTACCTATAGTCTTGGTGTTGCTTAAGGCCTCGGCTTGGCTTGTGTGAGACACCTTCCTGCTGCTTCTCATGGGGTCACCCTTCTGTGAATGTGCACCCCTGGGTTACTTTGTGCATCTGAAATCGTTCTTATGAGGACACCAGTTGGACTAGATGGCACTCACCTGAATAGTCTCACTGTGACTTGTCCCTTTCGAAGTTCCTATCTCTAGTTCTAGCACGTTCTGAGTTGCTAGATTAGGACTTCAATAGACGAATGTGGGCAGGAGAAGGTGCAGCACACATGTAACAAATGTCGCTGCTTCCTCTTGGCCTGGTCTCTCTGGAGCTGGGCCTGGGAGCCACCTACCCTTTAACCATGCCCTCAGGATACCTCCATTTCCATCGTCTGTTCTTCTTCCATCTGGCCATCCACTTAGTCCTTCTCATTGCTGTGACCAAACACCAGACAGAAACTACTTAAAAAGAAGAAGGGCTTATCTCACTCATGATTTATGGCCGTATAATCCATCAGGTAGGGAAGGCATGGCAGCTGGGACTGACTTGGTCCCAGGGTGGCAGGTGCCTAGGGCCATGCTTTTTCATATTTCTACATATCAAGAAGCAGCGAGAGAGGCTGTGAAGATGACTCGGTCAGTAAAGTACTTGCCAGGCAAGTGTGAGAACGAGTTCAGTCCCCAGTCCCCAGATCCCACAGCAAAAGCCAAGTATGGTGGCACATGCTTGTGATCCCAGCATTGGGGAGGCAGAGGTAGGAGGATGTCTAGGCTATCTGGCCAGCCAGAAGAGCCAAAATGGCAAGCCCTGGTTCCCCTTAAGAGACTTTGTCTCAAAAAATAAGATATATAATTCCTGAGGAATGACACCCGAGGTTGACCCCTGGTCTCCACATTCATGTTTAACACTTGTACTGTGCATCCACACATAGGAACACACACAGAGACACACAGGCACGCGCGCGCACACACACAGACACACACACACACACACACACACACACACACACAGCAGACAACTTGGCCAGAACAGGGTATACCCTCTACTGATCAGGTATCTAAGCTCTACCTCCCAAAGGTTCTGTCTCCCATGAACAGGACCAGTATCTGGGGACCAGATCAGTATCAGGTGCTCCCATGAACAGGACCAGTATCTGGGGACCATGTGGTGCTTAAACACCTGAGTTCATGAAGCACAGTAGTGCTGAAGCCCTCTTGGCTTTAGAAGAACGGTTTTGATACTGCGAATTGGCTAAAATTTTGCCATTCTGTTTTGCCTAACAATCAAGTGGACACATTTGTCCCCTGATTTAAGTTATTTTAAAATATATTTATTTTCATATGTTTTTGCCTACATGTATATATGTGTACCACATGCATGCAGTGCCCATGAAGGCTAGACGAGGGCATCAGATCCCCCTGGAGCTGGAGTTACAGAGCTGCCATGTGGAGTCTGGAAACTGAGCCCAGGTCCTCAGCAAGAGCAACCAGTGCTCTTGACCTGGGAACCATTGCTCCACCTCCTCTTTATTCATTAATGGACCCATTTCCCTAGGCAACAGGTTTCCAAAAATCAGAGCCGTCAACATGCTGATATCGGCTCGCTCAAAGAGCCTGGCACACAGCAGTGATGCACACAGTACAGATCTGTGGACTTAATGTATTGAGGTCATGTTCAAGGTTGGCTGTGACTGGGAAGCGGGTCATTCAAAGTGATGTTTGACTCTCTCAGTGCTCATTAGTGAGTGTGTTGCACATATTCAAAGTCAATGCTGTTTGCTAACTCTTCTCCTTACCCACCATGACTAGGTCTAACGGTATGTGAAAGGCAGAGCAGTCCCGTGTCTCCTGCTCTTTATTCCTCCCCCAAATCCTCTAGTTTCCCATGAGAGAATTTGCAGGAGTCAAGCTCTCAGCTGGCATCCCACCTGTGGACTGTGCAGTACTTTCACAGAGCTAGGCTGGGTCTAGTGCTCAGAGCCAAGGAGACAAGCTTCCTCTCCATCCTCTCCTTTCATGGGCCTTGCTAGTCTGTCATTGTTGACTCTCCAACAGCTCATGGAAGAAGGAAGTGCTCATGTGGAGAAAGTAGAGAGACATGGAAAGACAGACACATGCATACACACACAAGTTCTATGCTAACTTTTACTCAGTTGGGAGTTTTCAGAAATACTGGCCCTTTTACCAAGGAAAAACTCTGTTGCCTGATGGACCAAATACATGAGGTCTGAAAAATAAACGAAAAGAAAAGCCACCCTGCCACATTTTATGTATGCAGATAATTGAAAGAACGTGAACCACCAAAGCAGGCAGACATGTTTCACACCTCACGAATGCATGTGCTTCCTTAAGAGCAAGATTCAGAAACGGAATCAGTTGCATTTTCCAGCAGTTGGTAAGTCTGTGTCTTCCGTGTATTCTCTTTCAGCTGACCCTCCTGAGACTACCTCCTGATTAGAAGTTTTCTTTCTGCGGCCCACAGGGGAGGGAGGTCTCATCCTTACCCCCTTGACTTTCTTCCTCCATGTAGGTCAGAGCAAACATTGTGTTCTTTCCTTCTGTGATGACCAATATTGAGTGTCGACTTACTGGGATCTAGAATCTTCTAGGAGACAAGCTTTGGGCATGTCTGAGGGAGAAAGATTGGGTTAACTGAGGTGGGAAGCCCCACCCTAAACGTGGGTGGCACCATCCCATGGGCTGGGGTCCTAGGCTGAATAAAAAGTAGGAAGTGAGCTGAGCACCTGCATTCATCTCGCTCTGCTTCCTGACTGTGGATACAATGTAACCAGCTGCTTCAGGCCTTCCCACCATGATGGATTGCATCCTCAAACCATGAGCCAGAATAAAGTCTTTCTTCCTTAAGTTTCGTTTATAAGGTATCTTGTAACATCAGCAAAAATGTAGCTAATATACCTTCTAAATGTTGGGGAGTAGCTGGAATTCCTTCCTCCAGCCATTGTCTGGGACTTAACCCCCATCTGTAATTTTTGCCACTAAACATGCTGGAAAGGCCCTTTTTTGTGTGCAGATCTGATGTCTCCCTCACCAGTGCCTCTTGATGTATGTTTCCCTATTAACAGACTGGTTTGTAAATCATGATTATTCACGAAACAGATGTACACTAGAGACTGGGAGTTAAGAGCTTGTGCTACTGTGGGAGAGGGCAGGCGTTCTATTCCCGGCATGTTGGTAGGCTTATAACGCCCTGCAACTCCAGCTCCTGGGGTATCCCACACTGCCTTCTAGTATCCAGGAGCACCCACACACATATGGTACACACACATCATTAAAAATAAGAATAAAATAAAGCCTTTAACATATATATATATTTTTAAAGGCTATGAGGTATTTCTGGCTGCCTTAGCCATTTGGTTAATGCATGCTACTCTGAAAAATAAGCATTAATGTAGCACGCCTCGCTGGAGCCTGACTTTGGGAGGAGATCCGTGAACCTGTGGATAATGCATCTGAGGTTCCTGCCATCAAGGTAATAATCAGACTTTCAGATTTCCGTGGTGTAAATACATTGTGTAGAGTTGTTATTTGCATAACCAGAAAGCAGTGAGCCTTCTTCTTGCAGTCCTAGGGTCACACACTCCTCTTCGGGGATGACATCCTTTTCAGGGAGAGCCCCTACATGAATGCTGTGTTTGGTGATTCTCTTTTTAACCCCATTGATAACAGGCAGAGGCTGTAGCAGTTATGCAATTCTGGGAAGAAAAGCTTTCAATTAATATCAACAGTCTCTTTCGCTAGAGGGTAGGGGGCTGGTCGGGTGAGTGGGCAACAAAGTCCCATTGATTAATGACAGGACAAGAAAGGCTGTGTGAGCACAAAGCCCAAGCAGGAAATCCTCTCACTGGCCGGTTGTTGGACACCTACTAGCTGTAGAAGTTTTGTAGCCATTTTTTTTTAATGGCTTGATTAGATACTTGAGTTGAAGTGAATCTTTTTAAAAAAAATATTTTATTATTTTTATGTGTGTATTGTCTGCATGTAGGTAAGTGCACCCGTGTCATGCAATGCCTGCAGAGGACACAAGAGGCTGTCAGATCCCCTGGAAATGGAGTTAAGGACAGTTGTTAGCTGCCATGTGGGTGCTGGGATTCAAACCCGGGTCTTCTGCAAGAACAGCCAGTGTTCTTAACCACTGAGTCATCTCTCCAGCCCCCTGAAGTGGATCTTAAAGTTTGTGTTGATTCACTTCCTAGGCCCCCAGAGCTGACAGTGTGGAAGTAAAGCTTTCCAGCCCACCAGATGGGTTCGTGTTCGGCTTAAAGACCTTCAGTCATGGGGCTTTCAGTACCCCCCAGGCAGCTAATGTCTAGAAACCCTTATCACTGCTTACATTCAGTATCAAGACTCCGGGTAGGATAGAGTCCAGGTGCAGCTTGATTCAGGGCTCCAAGGATCTCTCTAGATTCTATATTAGCTTCCTGTCCCTGGCTCCTTCCCAGGCTATGCATAATGACCTCTGACAAATTCAGGCTCATTTTTCATGGTACCATGTTGCAGCCAGGGTCCCTTTGACCTCCTCCCCATGGGGGCAGGGGATAAGTAGGCACAAAGTCAATGACACAGACTCTGAGACACTCACTAGGCAATGTGCAAGTGAGCTCGTTTATTGTGAACACAGGCGTCTTTTTTATACCCCCTTCCCTCCTCCCATTGGTCCCTTATGTCCCGTTGGCATCCTTCTATGGGAGCTGTGGATGTGTTGTTGGTTTCTAGCTGCCGGGGCAGATTTCCAGTCAGCGTCTTCCTGCTCATCAACAGGAAGCAGGATGCGCCTGCGCTGTTGGTCTCATGCCTAGCCTCCTACAGTACCAGGCCACCCTAATTTGGGGGCCTCTGTTGTATCACATGTCCGAACTGGATAACTTACCTTTCCCTGAATGATTCAGTTTAAATCCCCCTCACTCATATAGCTTGAGACTGGAACTTAAGTGTAGTCAGTGAGGGAGAGGAACCCCAGGAAGGAGGAAAAGATAGCTCAGGTGGTGTCACAGGGCTGATTATTGCTGCACCCAGCTGAGGCTCTGGCCTATCAGCGACTCTGAGGAACTGTGGTCTGTACATCTGTGTTAATCACACTTTTGTTGCTCTGACAAATACCCAAGGGAAACAGCTTAAAATAAGAGTGTTTCAGTGGCTGGAGAGATGGCTCAGAGGTTAAGAGCACTATTGCTCTTGCTCAGGACTGGAGTTTGATTTACAGTGTCCATACTGGGCAATGTGATCCAGCATCTGGATATCTGATGCTCTCTTCTGGCCTTTGTGAGCACTTGCACTCATTTGCACAAGCACACACACACACACACACACACACATACACACACACACATACACACACATACACACACACACACACACACAATTGAATAAAATCTTTTTTACTAAGAAGACTGCTTGATTTGGCTTAGCATTTCAAAATTTTCATTCTATCATGGCAGAGTTGCTCACTTAGGCTGGCCAGAAAGGACAGAGAGACAGAGTAAAGACTGGGAATAAGGGCAAGAGACCCTTAAAAGTCACGTCTCCAGCGACCTGCTTCCTCCAATCAGAGTCCACCTCCTCCTTTCAACCCCTAGCCAGTAATACCAACAAATGATGAGCCTTCAGTACATTGGTCACTGACCAGGCAGAAGACCCCATGATTGAGCTAATCATTTCCAGCAAAGCCCACCAGGTAGTACTCAAGCGTCCAACACCTGAGCTTTTGGGGAGGACTTTATATCTGACATATAATAGAACCTCAGGATTGTCCTTCAGGATGAGGCCATGGGTCACTGATGCTCAGCTCTTGTCCCCATTGGTTGAATGAATACTGTGTTTGTTTGCATGCCTTCTGCTTCCCACTGTGGGCTGCCCTGGATTCAGAGCTGGGTCTGAACTGGGCTTCAGATAGGGACTGGATTCAGAAAGACAGACACCGCAGATGCCTAAGGCAAGAAGCTGAGAAGTTGACAGGAATGTCCTGGGAACGGGTCCCTTAGCTCAGCAGAAATCACACACTGGCTGAGAGGTACAGAAAGCGAGTGGCGCCATCACACAGCAATGGCCACCTGGAGCAGGGCTTGAGCTGAGAAGCCTAACCTTGATCATGAGCTACATCCTCAAAGGCAGGCATGGAAGCCACTAGAAACATGGGTAATGGGGTAATGAGAAGGAAGGAGGGCTTGTTCTGAGAAAAAAATCAGGATGGTATTACTGAAAAGTTGAGCTCATGCTGGGGAATATCAGTAAGCAGTCCCATCAGCTCTACCTTCTGGTCACTCCAAACCATCAGTGGGACTGTCACCTTTATATAACCATATATATATATATATATATGGTTCTTTAAAATATTGGGTGTTCCTTAGTCTTTCTAACTGTACTTTAATCCAGAATTCTCACCCTCAGTTTAACTGTTCTTGGAGTGGCTTCCAGAACATTCTGTGATTCTAGTCACTTTTTCATTAGACATTGGCTTTGCTATGTTACTCTTCCTGTCCCTCCCCAACTGGGCACAACCAGAAACAGGAAGATGAGGGGGGCATCTCAATAAGAACAGATGTGTTGGAACTGGGGGGATGGCACAGTGGGGAAGAGTGCTTGCTCTGCAAACATGAGGGCCTGGGTTCAAATTCCCAGCACTCATATAAGAAGCTAGGCATGGTTGTGTTTGACTGTAACCCCAGCGTTGGGGGACAGAGATGGGCTGTATTAGTTTCTTTTCTGATGCTGTGATAGAATACAGGAAGCAACTTAAGGGAAAAGGGTTTATTTTGGCTCACAGTTCTAGAGGAATAGAGTCCATCATGGCAGTAGGCATAGCAACAGGCAGGAAAAGCGTGGTGGCATGAACAGGAAGCTGGCTGCTCACGTGTTCAGCCACACACATGAAGAAGAGAGAGAAAAAAAGTGGGGTGGGTCTATAAAACCTCAAAGCCAGCCCCAGTGACAGACCTTCTCCAGCAAGACTCTACCTCCTAACATTCCGTAACCTCTCCAATCAGCAAAACCAACTGGAGAATAGTCAAATACCTGAGTCGGGGGGCGGGGCATTTCTCTTTCAATTCAGTTGTCTTAGTTAACTTTCGATTGCTGTGACAAAACACCAACACCAACTTGGGGAGGAAGGGGTTGATATTATCTTACATCTCCCAGGTCACAGCTCATCACTGAAGGAAGCCATGGCAGGAACTCAGGGCAGGAACCTGGAGCACAGACCATGGAGAGATGCGGTTTACTGGCTTGATCCCCTGGCCCCTGCTCAGCCTACTTTCTTTACAACACAGGACCACCAGGTGCCCAGGAGTGGCACCTCCCACAGTGGGCTGAGCCCTCCCACATCACTCAACAGTCAAGAAAATGCCCCACAGACATGGCCACAGGCCAGTCCAATGGAGACAATTCCTCAAGTGAGATTCTCTTTAACCAGGTATGTCAAGTTGACAACTAAGGCTATCCAGCACACAGGCCAATCCCCAATCCTGAGATCTCCCTGGTCAGCCAGCTTAGCCAAAATGGTAGGCTTCAGTTTTAGTGAGAGACCCTGTCTCAAGTCAGGGAGGTAGAGAGTAACAGAAGACACCTGAGGTCCTGCTCCAGTCACTGTAGGCATGTGTACAGATGTGCACACCTGCACAGTCATGTGCACGTACCACACACACACACACACACACACACACACACACACACAGGGTGGATGTACACAAGGTTATCCCTGGGGGCAGGGAATTGAGGGCATCCTGTGACATGACACTGGGAAACATTTTAATATATTCTGCTTATTTGAAAACAAAGATATGCACACACAGCCACCTTCTAGCCAGAGCACAAGTTCCTCCAAGTTCCCTAGTTACGCTTTCCACGAGAAGCGCTAGAAAGCTGCCTGTTTTCACTGTATCGCCAACATGATAAAGCAGGTGAACAGAGATGTGCATTGTGAATGTGTTTTCAGAACAAGGAGGGGAGCAGCAGCAGGTCGTCTATGAGTGACGGCCCCTCATGTTTTCTGGCCCCCAGGCCTTTGCATGTGGAGACCTCTCAGAGCTCTCATCAGCTGTTTCCTCGGCTGGACTGTTATGAACAACATAAACAATCAGACAGCAACAGAGAGAGGAGTTTGAGAGACAGAAAAATCATCTGTATAACTCCAGCCATTCTCCACAGCTCTGATTAAACGTCACCTCTTCCAAGAAATTATCCTTGGCGTGCCCTGCTTCCTACCCGTGTGTGTGTGTGTGTGTGTGTGTGTGTGTGTGTGTGAGTGAGTGAGAGAGAGAGAGAGAGAGAGAGAGAGAGAGGAGAGAGAGAGCACATGAGTGAATGCACACAACAGAGATGATTTCAGAAAATCTAGAAAGAAATGTACCACTTAAGCATTTGTAGAGATTTCTAAATGATTTTGAAGGATATTTTATTTTATATTTTCTTTGTTAAATTCCTTCAAATTCATATATTGTGAATACAGGAATGTACAAATGTAATAATTCTCATATTTGGGGTCTGCAAAGATTTGAATCCTGTACATACAAGCACACACACACACACACACACACACACACACACACACACACACAGCTTACTAGTTAACACTTTTCTTTCTTTCACTAGAGTGCATGCCAAGGCCCACACGGCTCCCCTCTGCTCACCTCCCAGCACCCCGCCAGGAGGCCTGGCCGCCCTGCCTGCTCAGTCATTATTTGTTGAATTAAAAAATGCATCTAGTAAAATTTTATGTTCTCCAAGGGCCAGTGAGTGATCACACAAGTTTGAAGACGGCCCCCTTTGGCTGGTGTCTGATGCTTCATCCTCCGGGTATTTTTGAAAAGCTAACATTCTTCCTGGACCTGTGATTTGATTGCAGAACTTTCTCCAGGGAATAAGAATTAGCCTGCTGAAATGTCTATGAAAAAAGAGAGAAATTTAGAAGATCAAAGGCTCTGGGACCCGGGCACCCTTGAGGTTGTAAGGCCAGGCTCCCCTTTATAAGCATCTCAAACAGCAGAGATTTATCTTTCGAAATTCCCCTTCAGAGGCCTTGAAAGTTGCAGCTGGAAGCTGTTTGAATTTCTCACTAATTGATGGAGAGGACCAAGGGCTCCTTCCAGCAGACCACTCAGGCATTCCTCTTTCCTTTGCTGTTGGCCCTACCCCAACTTTTGAGGAAGAGCTACTCCTTACGGAACTGGCCTTCTTGTTGGAAGTGAAGACAGTGGGATGTATAGGTTCACTGACCCTCTTGAATCCAAATGGAGGCAGCGCCAAGCCTCTGAAAGGATGTGCCATTTCTTTAATTTTGCTAAAATTCAAGAGTGGGTTCAAGCAACAAGATAAGAAACTTGTTCTTGGTGATGTTTTCACATCAGGAGTGTCCTCCTGAGGGCATGATTCAAGCAGGCCTGGGATTAGTGGTGCTATGGCATAAATATGAAGTGTCTCTCTTAAAGGGCACACATGCTGAATGATTCTTAGCTGGTGATGCTATTTTGAGAAATTCTAGAAACTTCAGGAGGTAGGGTCTAGTTAGAGGAAGTAGGCCACTGGGGTTATTTTTCCCACCTGGCTCTCTCTCTCTCTCTCTCTCTCTCTCTCTCTCTCTCTCTCTCTCCCCCTCTCTCTCTTTCCCCATGTTGGCACTGCTGTGACATCCTGCCCAAGTTCATGGGGGCTAAGAAATCATGGACTAAACCCCTGAACCTGTGAGCTAAAGCAAACCTTTCCTCCCTACTAGGAATGATTGTTTTCAGTGACTTTGCAGGATATGGGTGGACAGCAGGTGCTGAAGGGGAAGAGAAAAGGCGGGGGTGGGGTGGGGTGGAGGGGTGTCCTTGTGCAACCATGCAAGGCCTCTGCAAAATCAGACAGCCACGTTATGGTGAGAGGTAAGAGAATTGGCGTGAGGTCACTGGGTAATGCAAAGACACTTTCTAGATGGCCCAGGGCCAGAGAGACAGAGTGTCCTGGAAGGAAGCAGACTGGGAAGGTTTTGGGAGCCCCTCCTCAGGTTCCCCTTGTATTCCTGAGACCCTGGGTGTACTACACAGCCTTGCTGAGCTTCAGGGGCCTTCCCTGTAAAGAAAGACAGCAAAGGTAGGTCACCGAGATCTGCATAAAGCTCATGAGTGCTCACCCCCTGCGACAGCACCCTCAAGTCCTCAAAGCACCACAGAACTCCCGAAAGAGAATGCCAGTGGGATGTTCTGTGACATAGCACAGCATCCTCCTAGGGCTGGTGCGTGGGGCAGAATGCTGCAGAGGGCACCTCACAAATCCCAGACTCTGCCACAGGATTCCAGGCTAAACAGCTGAAGCAGGAGGAAGGAGGGGGCCAGGAGTGAGGAGGGGCTGGGAGCAAGGACAGTCCGGGAGTGAGGAGGGATCAGCAGTGCTTGTGCTTTTCTTCTGCTGCCGCCACCCTGGAGTTTATAAGATTAGTGTGTTTGTAAACCGTAAACTCTAACTCCAAATTGCTGCTCTTTGACAATTCCTGCCTGAGTGGGCAGAGCCTCTAACGAGCCAGAGCATTAGGAATTACTGTTGTGATTGAGAACAGTCACTGAACAAGAAGAAAACGGCTGGTCAGACTAACAGAGGGACTGGGTGTCTGGCTGGAGACACTAAAAACAACCAGAAGACAAGAAAGGGAAAGACCCCCAGTCAGACCAGGCCACCTTTGGGGTCATAACCTTTCCTTTGAAGCTGTGGAAGGTTCCTTGTCATAGTGTGCAGAGCTAACATGCCAGGGTTTGCACACCAAGTGAGGAAGGCCGGGGAGCTGCTGGGGTATAAACGCCACATGCTTATTAAGACACCAGCTCAGCCCCCAACTAGAGGACTTTTGTGCTCAGCGGAACCCTTGGGAATTTGCTTGGATGGATTCAGAGGGTGAGGCAGGCTTAGACCCAAGGATTCCACTCCACCTTTGAAGCAGTCGAAAGCATCCTCCTGAAATCCATCCTCTGACCTCCACTGATAGCTGTGGAACTCCAGCACCACACACCCAGTTGGCCTTGCTGTCCTGGGTGCTGAGCTGTTCTGGTCCTTCCCAGCCAATAACAAACCCCTATTGACTAGTCCCAAGATTTCTGCCCTGTGCCTTAACCAGCTCATCTATAGATTCTGGAGCCAAACTGCTTAGGTCCCAATCCTGTTGTTACCACTTTCCTGCTGGGCAAGGTGCTTAATGTCTCTGTGGCCTGATTTCTTCATCTGAGAAATGGAGTAAATAATAATACTCAGTGGTGGGTGGGATGACTCAGTGAGTAGAAGTGTTTGCTGTCAAGTCTGCTGACCTGAATTTGATCTCCAGGATATGACAGAAGGAGACAGCCAACTCCCACAAGTTTTCCTCTGACTTCCACACACATGCACATGCACATGCACACACACTAACATACACACATACACACATGCACACACACACACACACACACACACACACACACACGTACACCAAGTAATCGACTAGATATAATTAAAAACGTATTTCAGAAGACCATCAGATGTGTTTAGAGCTGACGGCAGTGGCTTGCAGAGAAAACCCTGTGATAATTGATTTTATTCTTGAACAAGCCTAAGCATTAAGAAGTTTTCCACAGGCCTGGTGATTATCTGAGCTCTACCACATAATTTTATTCAAGAGAGTGATTCTTTTGAAACAATGACTTGTAGCCAGCCATAGTGGTGCATACATGTCTCACCCCAGCACTCAGGAGGCTGAGGCACAAGCATCACAAGTTTCAGGTCAGCCTGGGCTACCTAGTGAATTAGAAGCCAGCCTTGGCTCTATCGTGGGACTTTGAAAATGCCAAAGCCAAGGGCTGGGAAGATAGTTCAGCATGAGGACCCAGGTTCAGTTCCCAGTACCCATGTAAAAAAGGTGGATGTTGGGGCTGGAAAGATGTCGCAGTGGTTAAAAGTACTGGTTGCAGAGGACCCAGGTTCAGTTCCCAGCAACCACATGGCAGCTAACAACCATCCATAACTCCATTTCCAGGGGATCTGGTGCCCTCTTCTGGCCTGTGCAGACTTTGTACAACATGGGTGCACTTACATACATGCAGGCAATATACTCATACACAGAAAATAAAAATAATAAAAATTTTTTTGAAGATGGGCATTGTGGTACATGGGGAAGCAGAGACAGTGGATTCCTAGAGGTAACTGGGCACAAGTCTAGCCTAATCAGTGAGCCCCAGGTCCCAATGAGAGGCCACCACTTCTACAGTTCCCCCATCTCCAATATTTTTCTTAAATTAAAATTTTTTGTATGTACTTATTTATTTTAGGTTAATGTACAAAGTGGTGGGTTTCATTCTGGAATTTTTATACATATGTGTCATTTATTTCGTTCCCCTGCCTGCTCCCTACTCCCCTGTAGCTGGCTCCTTACCTTCCCAGATGGTTTCCACATGCACCATTTTACTCTCTCTTCCAGTCCCCATTAAAATCTCTTCTCTCTCATGATGCCCTTTGTAGTTTCATGACCTAAAAAACAACCCACATCCCACTCATATAATTATTTAAATTTTGGATTCATCAATGAATTAATGATACCTTGTCTTCAAACCATAGCGATCACCCATAGAAGAAATGGGATTCCCAGGGGGCCAGTCAGCCTCCCACGAAGCCACCACAAGGTCTTGCCTATAAAGGGGGAACATATATCTCTTCAATAATGGGGGTCTTGAAGAGGCATGAGATTCCTAGAAGGCACCTTCATTCAGTCCAGAGCCTGAACTCATTTATGCCCATGGTTTCCCTCCCACTGTCCCACCCATGGCAGGTGGAAACCTTTACAGATTGGACAAGGACTCTTTCCCATTCTTTCTTTTCCAGGCACCCTACCTCCCCATATAGTCAATGAGCAAAGCTCTCTGTTACTTTTGTTGTTGTTATTTATTTTTATTTTATGTGTATGGGTGTTATGCCTGCGTGTATGTAAGTGTACTCGTGTCGTGCAATGCCTGATGAGAACAAGAAAGGACCTCAGATCCCCTGGAACTAGAGTTACAGACAGTTGTTAGCTGCTATGTAGGTGTGTGAGCTGAGCCCAGGTCTTCTTCAAGAGCAGCTGTCTTAACGGCTGAGCCATCTCCCCACCCCCAACTCTCTGTTTCTTAGAACAAACGGCACCCCAAGGGAGGCAGTGGTCCTTCTGACATGTGTAATCTAGGTTTACGCATTGTATACCTGGTTGGGATTTAAAATTACGTACACTCTGCCAGGTCCCACGCACTCAAAGCTGTGAAGCAAGAACATATTGGTGGCCACTGTCTGCCCATGGAGCTGTCTAGGGCAAGGTCTGCGTGGAGGTGCTGGCCTTCCCCAAAGAAACCCTAGTCCTTCCCAACCAGTTTTCTTATTGGCTAGCCATAGAAAGCCTGCTCGGGAATCCACTGAGAACATTTGATGCCCCCAGGGTACTCATTTCTACCTCTTACCCACCACTGAGTTTTCCTACACGAATCTCTTGCCCTGAATCATGTCACTTTCCTGTCTATATCCAAAATCCCCTTGCCTGTGGCCCATTGCTGTAAGACTGTAGGAAGAAAGCAACTCCATCAATAAACCTTGCATTCCTTATGATAATGGTTTCCATGGTGCCATTCTAGAGAATACTACCAGTCAGTGGATTATGTTTGGTTTGGTTTACCCAGAACCAGTGTCTTATGCCTCCATTACCAAAGCCCTTGCCATCATGGAAATTCACATCTGGCTTTAGTGGTCCTTTCTAGCCTCCTTTAGACACCACT
Source organism: Nannospalax galili (assembly GCF_000622305.1). NCBI lineage: Eukaryota > Metazoa > Chordata > Mammalia > Rodentia > Spalacidae > Nannospalax > Nannospalax galili. The sequence goes on along the minus strand of NW_008357999.1, from coordinate 342,212 downwards.
ACCTCTTTCCCAAGCATCCCACGGGACTGGACCTTCCAGCCCCACCACTGTGCCTCTTGCTTTGCACAGCGCATGTGACAATGTTTCATTATAAACATGTGCTTTCTTTCTGCTGTTAGCCCCTACAGAGGTAGCCAATGGTCACTGCTGACTCCATTAATGTTGGTCCTACTCAGTGACCAGCAGCAAGTGGGGTTCAGAGAGGCAGAGGGAAGAATTCTGTTTACCGGAAAGAGGAATTCTGAGTCCTTTGATCCTCTCTCCCTCCCTTCCTTTCTCCCTTCCCCCTCCCATCCTCCTTCCTTCCCTTCCCCCTCCCTTCCTTCCTTGCCAAGAGACAGAGACTGGGGAGATGGCTCAGTAGAGAAAGTATTTGCCACACAAGCATAAGGACCTGAGTTTGATTCCCTGACTCCACATAAAAATGCTAGGCCTGGCAATGTGGGATTTTAATCCCAGTTCTGGGAAAGTATAAACAGACAGATCCCTGAGGTTACAACCCCTAGTCCAGTGAAAGACTCTATCTTTAAAAAGTATTCACAGGTGTATAGCAACTGAGCAACACACACACACACACACACACACACACACACACACACACTAAATCCAAGAAATGAGAAGATTATGTTCCATGCTCTCTAAATTCTTTATGGACAAGCAGGCTTTTAAATTTTTTATTTTTTATTTATTTTATTTTATTTTATTTTATGTGTAGGAGTGTATTGCTTGCATGTGTGTAAGTGCAGCTGTGTCATACAATGCCCAGAAGAGGCCATTGGATCCCCTGGAACTGGAGTTATAGATGGTTGTTAGCCACCATGTGGGTGCTGGAAACTGAACCCAGGTCCTCTGCAAGAGCAGCCAGTGCTCTTAACTGTTGAGCCATCTCTCTAGTCCTGGCAAGAAGGCTTTTAGTAGCATGGGGTGGCTGATTTATTTTAGTGTAGGAGGGGATGTGTGTGTGTGTGTGTGTGTGTGTTGAGCAGGGGGATGGAAGGCAGTCAGTTTCTTTCTGGACACACCACTGGGAGCATACACCACTGTCTTCTCATTGGAGACAATCCCTGAGAACTTACATAGAAACCCAACTGTGACTCCCTTCCTCATTTAAATAGTCCACTTTAGGTTTATCCTTAAATGAGGTCATGGGGGTGCTTATAATTAAACAGAAATAGATCTTTTTAATCCTGGCTCCACTGATTAGGAAGTCTAATTTGGAGCAAGCTACTCAACCTTTCCAACCCTCAATGTTCTCATTTGTAAAACAGGGATGATAGGAAACTTATATTCAGTAACATACCCAAGGCACATGTCAGGATGATAGAGATGTACATCTAATGCAACCCAGCCCAGGGCCTGGTATACAGAAGATGCATAATAAGTGAAATAATAATTACTCCTGATGAAGATTTTTGCTAGACATAAAGATGAAAACATTTAAATGAAGTCCTAGTTAATGTTTACCTGGTCCTATTCTCTTTCCATGTTACAAAATAAATATAGAGTCCTGTGTTCGTGTGGAGAGAGGTCGGTGGCCCTCCCTCCCCGTGTCCTGTGTTCACTTGGAGAGAGGTCCCCCCATCCCACACCCCTACTTCCTGTGATCCCATATTCCCCTTACGTCTCTTTTGCTAAACTTGTGAAAGAAAAGTCATTTCTTCCCCTTTAGCTTTGGAACACAATTGCTTCTCTGATCAGCCTTCAGGAGTTTTTGCACCATTACATCCTGCCCTTCCACACCTAGGAGTTTCCAGCTTGTCGTGGGGTCTCACTGGGTGCCCTTCATCATAGTTTGCATCTGTACCTGCCCAGGTGATGGAAGACTGGCTGGCAACGTGCCCTTCTCCTCTGAAGAGAGACGTCCTGTCTACCCTTGGCAGGCAGGGGGTGGCGGGAAGCAGGGGATAGGGTGGGGGTGGTGATACTGCAGGCTGGAGCTCTGAAGCCTTGCCTGCCAAGAATGAGTGGCATGTGAATGAGGCTGGCTCAGTGATTCTGGGCAGATGCCCAAGCTCCATGAAGACTGTCCCTGTGGCCTCAGAGGAACCAAGCCAAGAACTCATGCTGCCAAAAGCTCTCCACCCTGGGCCCATCCTGGCCCATCCTTCTCCTGCCAAGCTGTTTCTAGATCACTCTTCTAAATTCCCCCTCCCAAAAATGCTCAGAAAAGAAACTGTAAAGCTAAAAATGGTAGGAAACGTTTGACTCTCCACAGTGCCGTCACACTGATTAGGAAAAAACGAAAAAAAAAAACAAAAAAACCCAAAAAAATTTGGCTTGAGGTGTTAAAAGCACATGGGCTAGTCTATCAGAGGACCAAGTTTGGTTCCCAGCATCTACATCAGTTGACCCATAAATGCCTGTAGCTCCAGCTTCAGGTGATCAGACGCCCTCTACTGGCCTCTTTAGGTACCCACACACTCACCTGCACATATACAGAAACATACACATAGGTAAAATAAATACATCTTAAAGAGATAGTGGCTTACAGTGAATGACAGCAAAGTAGACTGTGAGGCTTAGTGCCATTTACGTTTCTGACACCCACCTGTTGGTATAAACCTCAATGATGGACCTGTAGAGTTTTTTTTTTTTCTTTTATCTCTGTCTTTTAAAAAAAAGTTTTTAAAACTTTTATTTTCTCTCTCTCTCTCTCTCTCTCTCTCTCTCTGTATGTGTGTATTTGTGTGTGTGTGTGTGTGTGTGTGTGTGTACACGTCATGGCTTGCATATAGAGATCAGAGGATATCTTGTAGGAGTTGGTCTTTTCCTTCCACCCTCTAGGTTCTAGTGAGTAAACTCAGGTCATCAAGCTTGGTGACAAGCACCTTCAGCCACTGAACCATCTCTCTGGCCCCCTATAGAGTTGCTAAAGGACACAAAATGTGTCTGACTAGGGTTATAGAGATGGCTTAGTGGGTAATACTGCTTGCTGTGCAAGCATGGGGATCTGAGTTCAAATCCCCACCACAAAGCTGGATGTGGCCAGACAGCCTGTATGTAACCCCAGTGCTGTGGGTGGGGAGACAAAGGGGTATTGCTGGGGTTGGCTGGCTGGCACCCTAGCTCCCAGCTGAGACACCCTGTCTCAAGAGACTAAGGCAGAGCATGATAGAGCAGGCCACCCAACGTCCTCCTCCAAACACATGTGTACATACTGCACACACACTCATACACCAAAGCATGTGTATTGCTGATAGGTCAAAACATAATCAGAGGATCATAATAATGAAAGTTCTCTTGAGCTCCTTGGTGATATCATGACTAACACAAGGATGATTGGACAGAGTTGTTATGAAAAGCAGGCCTTGGGCTCCCAGAGAACGTGGATGTGGGGAATACACACTGAAAGTCAATTTGGTTTCCATAATTTTAGACCTTGGTGGATGCAATATGTGCCTGCACTATAGTAGCGTTAGCCTAAGGTAAATTGAAGGAAAATAAGCAAGTTTGGGCAGAATAGTCAACAGAAAGCAATTTTTTAAAGTCCTGGGAGAAATCTCTGTGTTTTGAGGTTACACCTGCACACGGATAATGGCGTGTTTTCGCTTGTTATTACTATATATCTCCATGTATTGGCCATTATGGAAATTACAGAGAATTGTGGGATGCTGTGAAGTTGGAGGGAAGATGTCGACTTTGTGTTATGTGAGTGGAAATTTCTTTTTCCTCTTGATTTGGTCTCACTTTGCTATAAACAGTAAAATTTTGGGGTTGGGGAGCTGGCTCCATTGGCTGAACAAGTTTGAGGACCTGAGTTCAGAGCCCTAGCACCCACATAATAGATGGGTGTGTGGCAGGGCACATTGTCATCTCTGCACTGGTGTGGTTCGGGAGGGTCAGGGATTAGAGACAGGCAGAGTCCCTAAAGCTTAATGATCAGCCAGTCTAGCCAATCCATGAGCTCCAGATTTAGTGAAAGAGCTTGTTTAAAAAAAATAAGACAAACAGGGCTGGGTATAGTGGTACATGCCTTTAACCCCAGGAGACAGAGGTAGGGGGATCCTGGTCTACATAGTGAGTTCCAGCCCAGGTGGGGACCCTACCTCAAACAAAATAAACAAACAAACAAACAAACATAAATAAATACATAAATAAATTTTGAAAAAGGTAGAGATTGATGAAGACTCCTGACATCAACTTCTAACCTCTACATATATGTGCACATGCACATATACATGCATAAAAAACATACATACACATAGACACGCTTATGAAGAGTGAAATTTTTCTGAGAAATCTATAGAAGTTTATTTTTTTCTAGAAACAAAATCCTCTTCTTTCCTCCTCTGCTCGCTCTGTTTTCTCTCTCTCCGGCCCTCTCTCCCTTCCCTTCCCTACCTGCCTGAAAACCAAATGGAGGTAGATTTATAGGTTGAATGTGTGAACCTGATGTGTTCCTGTCACAGAGGGCTGATTCAGGAACCCCCCGCCTCCGTTGATCTGTCTAGCTGTGCACACTTGAAGCCTTTAAAACTTTTGCACTTCTAAAAACCTCTCCATACACTCACAGCTAGAAGCGTTTAAAATTCCAATAAAATACGCATGCTAACACTGTCTTCCCTCTGGCTGGCAGGCCTTTGCTAGCAGCAAATGTAAGTGGATGGGGGGGGGCATCTGTACTCCTTGGCACCAGCCTTTGGAAACGCATCAGTGTTATGGTACACTGCTGGGAGAGTGTTTCTTTCTTAAGAACTGCAATGCATTTTTGCAAAGAGCACACACCCTTTCCTATTTACCTGCAAAGTGGGCTGACTGCTGTTCACAGGAGAAAGCCTGGTTTGCCCATCTCTCTTGTCCTGCCAAGACACAGGAATGCAGCAAACACTTCAGCTTGAAGACTCTGCAGTCTTAACACTTTAGAAAGTGGAGGGAGCTAATTAAGTGGCATTTCTCCCATGTAATTGTCATGGATATGGCCACAGGAGAGGATCTGCTGGAGGGCTTTTCCTCCCTGAACTTGGGATATCCCTTCTCCACCTCCTGTTCCCCTTAGTCTCATGGAGGTGTAAACCACATTTACTTAGGGTACTGAATGGCTTGTCACCTGTGCCATTAACCTTTTTCTTTAATTTTTGCTACATTCTATCATCTATTATCTATCTATCTATCTATCTATCTATCTATCTATCTATCTAGCATCTATCTATCATCTATCCATCCATCCATCCACCTATCATCTATCATCTATCTATCATCTATCTATCCATCCATCCACCTATTATCATCTACCTATCTATCTTGACGAACAATAAGTGCCAAATGTACTGACACCTATCATCTATCTCCATCTATCTATATCTATCTATCATCTATCTATCTACTATCTATCTATCTATCTATCATCTATCTATCTATCTATCATCTATCTATCATCTATCTATCTATCAATCATCTATCTAATCTATCATCTATCTATCATCTATTTATTGTGTGTGCTTGTGCCTGTATGTACATGGACATGCTCCACACTGTGCATGTGGAGGTCAGGGGATAACTTGCAGGAGTTGATTCTCTTCTTCCATCACATGGATCCTGGGATTGAACTCAGGTTGTCAGACCTGACAGCAAGCACCTTTACCCTCTGAGCCAAATCACTATCCCCTTATTGATTATCTTATGGAAGCCACTCAGAATTGCGCTTTCATGCTGTTGTTTAGATGGGCCCAATTTCTTCTCAGATGTTGACTGGCTTGGTGGGCCAACTGTTAGCACAGAGTCACGAAAGGGAAGGACGTTTCACCTGTGTCAGCATGAGCCACTGTTTTCAGTGATCATCTCAGGGGAGGGATGTCACTTAATAAGGACTGCATGTGTTCCAAGGCTGTTCTCAGTGTGGACCTGAAAGGTCCCTACTGCCCTCAGGTTCTATTAGGCTTCATAATCCCTACAGTTTCCCAGTTTAACTCCTTGTTTATTGGAACAATCCCAAATTAACAGGAGCCAAGGAAAATTTCCAAATCCTTGCAGACCACAAAATATCTGTACTGTATCCTCAGAGTCCACTAGTCACTTGACTGAGATGGGATTCTGGATTGAAATTTTTTTTCTGAAAACCTGGAAAAGATTACTTTGTAGTCTTCTGACATTATAAGATGCTGTGAGTGACTTGGTTGCCTTTGATTTTCATACTTTTGGGGCAGAGGATAAACTTTCTTTTCTTTTAGATTATTTGTTATTATTATCATTGTGTGTGAGAGAATGAGAGGTGAGAGAGAGAGAAAAGAGAAGTGCGAATATGAGTGAGAGAGATGTGTGTGGGGGAGAGAAAGAGACAGAGAGAGAGGTGTGAGTGCAGCATACCTGTGACATGAAGAGATCAGAGAACAGTTTTCAGAAGTCGGTTCTCTCCTCCGCTGTGATGGGCAGGGCCTCTCTTCCTTGTGCTGTGCCGTGTACTCCAAGCTATCTGGGCTGTGAGCTTCTAGGTGATGCTGTTGTCTCTGCCTCACAACTTCCCTTGGATGCTCTCGCATTGCAGACATGTGCCACTGCACCAGTTTTTACTTTATGTGGCCTTCAGGGATCAAACATAGTTTGTCTGGCTTGCAAGACTCTTTTACCTGCTGAACCATCCTGTCAGCCTTTCTCTCAGTTTTCATAAAGTTTTCCTTATACCCAGTCATCTTAAATTTCAAAGTGTTTGTGAGGATGCTTGGGGGAGTGTACTATAGGGTTTAAGCATGTGGGCTATGGATACTGTATGCCTCAATATTAGTTAATTAATACAGAACCTTGCTATATAACCTAGGTTGACCTCAAACTCACAATCTTATTGCTTCAGGCTCCTGAGTGCTGGAATTACAGGCATGGAACACCATGCCCAGTGCTCCTGAGTTTAAATCTTAGTATTTTCCATAGGTGAGTGTTTGAACTCATCAGTTGCCATGTATTTTTCCATTGTTGCTAACAGTTGCTACCTCTTAGATGTATTGGGAAGACTGATAAATTACCCCACAGAAAGAGGTGCAGGGTGCATAATAGGCCTGGAAAAGCTTTCAGCTATGAGTACTGTTTGCTATGTTTTTGTATTGGTCTCTTTAAGCTTAAGACTGATTTTCATTTCAAAAATGTGACCTTGAATAATTCATTACTGCCTTTCTCCTCTTTTCCTGCTATCCTTGATCTTCCTCTTCTCTGACTTCCACACATCTCTGTTGCTTGAATTTTCCTTCACTTTTGGTTTTATCCTGTGCTGGACAGCTTTACTGTCAACTTGACAACCTGGGTTGAGGGAGCCTCAATTGGGGACTTGCCTCCATTGGACTGGCCTGTGGCCATGTCTGAGGGGCATCTTCTTGATGAGTGATGTGGGAGGGCCCAGCCCACTGTGGGTGGTACCTTCCCTGGGCAGGTGGGCCTGTGTTGCATAAGAAAGCAGGCTGAGCAGGGGCCAGGGGAGCAAGTCAGTAAGCAGTGATCCTTCATGGCCTGTGCTCCAGCTCCTGCCTCCAGGTTCCTGCCCTGAGTTTCTACCCTGGGCTCCCTGATGAACTGTTGAACTGTGACCCAGGAGATGTATGCCTAATAAACCCTTTTGTCCCCAAGTTGATAGTGGTCAGAGTGTTTTGTCACAGCAATGGAGAAACAAACTAGGACATATTGTTTGGGAAATATCCTCAAACTGAACATCTAGCCTCTACATTAAGCCTTTATTTTGGTGACAATAGATTTAATTCCCAGAATCATTCCTTAGTCTCTGCTCGCCTTACTGCTGGAGCATTCCTCTCTAGTTTTATGGATAAACTATAGTCTGGAAACGTCTGTTTTATTTGCACTTTTTTTCTGTTCCTACACTCTCTGCTTCCTCTAAGGCCATATTTTTTCGGTGTGTTTGTTTATGTGTCTTTCATGTTTTAGACTTTCCTTCGATGTCAGGAAATCCTTGGCAGTCTGTTCATCCTCAAGGATCTTTTGATGAAAGAGTGGGTGGGGAAACTCCGTGCATGTGGGTGGTAGGCTTTGCTTGACGGTGAACAGGTGGGACCAACCGTTAGGGCCAAGTCCCTGCAAATGCCAGAATGTTGACATTTTTCTTAGGATGCCAACACCCACACCAGCTGTCCTAGTCCCTTCAGTGTTTAATTCACATCTTTGACAAAGAACCCTCCGTGTTTTCTTTGTTTGCTTGGAGTCTGAGCTTTGATCTTTCAATTTGGTCAGGTAAAGAGTAGCTGTCGGTGAAATTGAGAGTGATGCTTTCACATACAGTGTCAATCCCTTTTCTCGTTTCTCATACCTGTCTGTTGTAGTTTAAACATGAAATGCCCCGCATTGGCTCATGGGTTTCAGTTCTTAGTCCCTATCTTCTGGCACTGTTTTGGGAGGCTGTGAAACCTTTAGAATAGGTTATAGGAAGTGGGCAGCTAATTGGGGGGAAGGGACTTTTTACATCCCGTTCTCATTTCCTGTTCTGCCTCTGCTTCCTGTTCTGTGCAGCACGAACATTCTCTCATGGCCCTCGTCATGAGTCATTCCTGCCTCCAGGCCTTCCCACCATGATGGACTGTATCCCTCAAAACTGTGAGCCAAAATAGAGCCTTCCTCCCTTAAGTTGCTTCTTGACAGGCATTTGATCATCATGAGGAAAGTAACTGACACAGTGTCTCACTGACTTTCTGTGGGACGTGATACTGCCAGGCCCTGAGTCTTCCCAGGGTTCCACTGAACAAATCAAGCCTTAGTCTCCTTCTATCCCTCCTCCTCCTCCAGCCACCACAGCTGCATATCTGTGGACATCCTTCATCATCTTGCTGCATCACCACAGTTGCGCCTGTGGAAACTCATGGGACTGCCCAAGCCCATGATAGTCTCCTTGCTGTGACTGTGAGTCAGTTCTCATTTCCTCACTTTAAGTATTAGCTTAATCAAATACCATAATTCTTTAAATGCATGTGTGCGTGTGTGCGCATGTGTTGGTATGCAGGCTATCTCCCCAGCTACCATGACGTTTGGTTCTGAGAGAGAGTATCACTGTGCAGTCTTGGCTGGCCTCCAGGCTGATCTGGAACTCATAGAGCTCTCTGCCTACTTAGGGATGGGATTAAAGGCGTGCCCCACCACGCCAGGCTTTTACCATGATTTTTACAAATGCTTCATTGAAGGGTTATGTCCCACTTTGCTTTTCTATTGCTGTAATAAAACACTGATCTAAAGCAACTTGAGAAGGAAAAGTTTTATTTGGATGCACTTCCAGGTCACAGTCCATGACTAAGGGAAGTCAGGGTAAGAATTCAAGCAGGTACTGATGAGGAAACCATGGAGGAATGCTGCTCACTGGCTCACTCACTGGCTCATGTTTTGCTAATTTTCTTGTACAACCCAGGACCCCCTGTCCAGGGATGGTGCCACCCACAGTAGGCTGGGGCCTCCCAATCAATCATCAATCAAGACAATCTCTCACAGACAAGACCACAGGCCAATCTGATGGAAGTAATCCCAAAATCGAGACTCCCTCAGATAACTCTGGGTTGTGTCAAGTTGACAGATGAAGCTAACTGGGAGAGGCTAGGTCTTGGCGTAGGCTGGAACTTCACCATCTTATAAGATGCACGTTTTTACATAGTTTTAAATTTGAAGTGACTCACAAATTCCATGGAGGAAAACTGATCTCTCATGCATGACATATTATATCTTAAAAAGTCCTGAAGAGTTTTGTGAGTTTGCAGAACATGGGAAGAGAGATCATGGCAACAACGACTGCATGTCCCATGTCTTGTCACTTGTATTCCCCCAAAGCATCTTTTCTAGCATCCTTTCATCTTAAAGATTCCAGGGACATGGCTCAGTGGATAAAGCACTGCTGTGCAAGTGTGTGTGAACCCTCATTCAGATCCCTCACTTTCACATAATGCCAACACTGGAGAGGCCAAGGCAGGGCTATCCCCAGAGCTCCTTGGCCAGCCTGTCTAGCTGAAATGCTGAGCTCCAGGTTCAGTGAGAGACACTGTCTCCAAAATAATAAAATAAAGTAAAATAAAATAAAATATAAAATAAGAGGGAAGCAATCAAGGAAGACATCCCAAAGTCAACCTCTGGCCTGGACATGCTTCCACATGGGTGAATGCACCTGTATATACATAGGCATACATGCATATGCACATATACAAAGATGTCACATGTTTTCTCCAATTCTCAGCAAAGGAAATAGAAGTTCTCAGAGCCTGAGGACTTGCCAAAACGTTGTACAACAATCTTTGTTGATGATTGCTCTCATGTGACACCCACGCTCTAACACGCGACTTTACCATTGGTTAATGTTCTGTATAGAATTAACCACCATGAACGACTTAGCTTAAAACTGATGTGAAATATTTTGTGTGCTGTTATATAAGCTGAAATCTTTACTCAGCTTGGCATCTCAGGGGCAATTCAATACTCCTTAGCAGTAGAAGTTTCCCAGAAGGAAGCAGCTGTCTCTGTGTGAACCAAACCCATTACCCTTCACTCACCCTGTCACAAAGAGTCACATGCCCTTGGAACTTCTAACGCTATTGTGCCACTGAAATCTATACTTTCAAAGCTGTGGTTTGAAAGTTTCCATTGAGTTATCACCTGAGAAACAGTTTTTACATCTTGTGTGTGATTTGAGAAGCACATCAATTTGTATGGTAATAGTCCTGAGCCTGTGAAAAGATGCTATCTGGTACCAGGCAAGCAGGAACCTCTTACTGGAATCCATTTCTGCAAAGAGGTGATTCCCCATTCTCATCACTGATTCTCATAGCATAGAAATGCACCCACAAGCTTTTGACTGCATTTGGAGATAATCAAGGGGAACCTAGCAAATACAGATGTGCTGATGCTATTGGTGCCTACTGCATCAGCCCTGTTTATGTTCTTAATGAAATCAATAAGTAGTTGTAATACAGTTTATATTACATAAGTTTTTAGAACAAACTCCTGTGATCAATAGTCTGTTGGTGATAACTTGGGCCTGGGTAATGTTGATGGGGGCCTCAGTACCTCATGTACTGTAACTATTCCCACTATGTGTATTTCCATGAGGGAAAACTTAAAAACACAGAAAGGAAGTAAATGAATCACAGATAATAGCATCAAGTACAGATGAACACTGCTAATGTGTGGGCATGTCCTTAATTATATTTGCGTATGTCATTTTGTCACAAGAGCAGGTGAACAGCATGAGGTCAGTTTGTTTCGGCTGTCTGTTGCGGTCAGGTTAGTCACATGATTTCTACTTCCCCATGACATACAGACTTCTTCCATAACATCATCTGTAATGCAAACACAGGTTATCATCTTCATTTATAAGCTCTCTTTCCATATTATAGAAAGAAAAGGACAAAGGAATGTAGGTGATCAGTATAACATGATTCTTATGGTCTCAGTAATTCTTCCAAAAAGACACTAGATTGTTAGTTTAGAAACATGCATTTTTTTTTTTTGAGGACACAACCTATATGATTTAGCATCCCAGAGAGGCCATTTTTTTAGCTGCTTTCCCCGTTAAAGTCCATTTTCTTAAACTAAGTAATAGTGTGTTTCCTCTGAAGTCAGGAAAACGACCGGTTTGATGCTTTCATGTTGGCTTGTTGAAGATTGGCTTTATGTGCTCACTTCAGCAGCACATATACTAAAGATTGGCTTTAATTCCCGTACTAATACGACCAGTAATTTAAATGATCAATTGTTATAGTGAGTCCTTAACTCTTGTGCCAGGCACTCTGAATAGTGATACGATGGACAGACAAACAGAACAGGAACCCTCTCCTTATAGAGCTGCAAGTGCTGTGGTTCCTGTGGATATTGTGAAAACGAACTACTGTGATAAATAGGTTAGGCTGTTAGAGCGCTGATGTGGCCAGCCTGGGCCTGAGCCACACTGAGGGCTTCAGGACCTCAAAAATGGTTGCATTCTGACCATACCAGCTTTCCTGTAGCACAGCTAAAGGACTCTCCAGTAATACATTTTATTTGGAGGAGCAAGATGGAATTATTGATGTGTAGTAATCTTACACGGTAGGTTGTAAAAGCAAAGCAGATGAATGCTGTCGTGGCTTGAATGTGAAATGTCCCCCACGGGCTCAGAGACACATAGTTCCCAGTTGGTGGCATTGTTTAGGAAGACTGTGGAACCTTTAGGAGGCGGTGTCTTGGTGGAAGAAGTGGATCACTAGGGGTGGACCTTGAGCTTCTTATAGCCCAATGCAACTTCCTGTTCACTCTCTGCTTCCTGAGTTCAGATGCAGTGTGACCAGAAGGCCTCCTACTCCTCTCACCAGGCCTTCCCCACTTACTGCCATGACTTGCCACCATGATGAGCTGTATCCCTGAAAACTGTAAGCCAGAACTGTAAACCAAACTGTAAGCCAAACTATAAACCAAAACTGTAAGCCCTTCCTTCCTTAAGTTGCTTCTTATCAGGGATTTTATCATAGGAACAAGAAGAGTGATCAATAGGAAAGCATAATAAAATCGTGAAGAAAAATTATGTCTGTTGCTTTGTTTAAGTTCTTTCATACGATTCGCCTTGTAGTCTTTTTTGAGCAGGGTATAGCTGACTCAAAGAGGTCAGCTGGTGCCCCCATTTATTATATCTTTTTCTCCCCATGGAGGATGTGTGCTTGTCATCTTTATTTGTTTGTATCTTTAGTTTTAAATTTTTATTAATTTCTAAACATTTTTGACTTTTTTATTTTTATGTGTTTGAGTGCTTTGTCTCCATGTATTCAAGTGTGTATCTGTGCATACACTACCTGAGGAGTCAGAAGAGGGTGTTCAAATCCCCTGGAACTGGAGTTACAGACAGTTGTTAGCAGCCATGTGGGTCCTGGGTACTGAACCTGAGTCCTCTGCGAGAGCAGCCAGTGCTCTTAACTGCTGAGCCATCTCTCCAGCTTCCAATGATATGTATGTGTATCTGTGGAGACCAGACAAGGGTATTAGATCCCCTGAAAGTTAGAGTTATAGGTGATTGTAAGTCACCTGATATGGATGCTAGGAACTGAATCCGGGTCCTCTGTAAAAGCAATATATATGCTTAACTGCTTATATAATATATATTCTTAACTGCTGGCCCAACTGTCCAGCTCCTAAATTATCTTCAGTAGATGGTGGCTATTGAATTGCTTCCATGTTTTGAAGCTATGGTTTGTTCTCTTTCCCTATACAGTTATTTTTAAAAAGATTGTGTCTGATGGTAAATAAAAGTCTACATCTTTCCCCAGTTCTCTCAGTGGAAATAATTCCTTCATGATAAGAGGGCTTATCTCTGTGGCTCACTGGAGCTCCGTGGTTGTGTTATGATTTATCACTCGAGCCCACAGTGCTGAGACCGTGTCCCTGGTGGGTGGAACCATCTTTCTTTACTCTGGAAGAAGACCAAGAAAGCATAAGCAGAATTAAATGCTTCTTAAACATAAGTCTTTAAGAATATAGTTATATAGAAGATGGGATTTTGTCAGGTTGTTGGCACAAAATCAAAACTTAGATGGCAAGAAAATTAAGATCTTCGCCATACTAGTTATCAACTGTTGAAGGGGAAATTACATCCCAATGGAGTGTCTTAAAAATAACCAGTCTCAGGGGGTATCTTCCGGCTGGGGTTGGTGGCTGGGTTCTTTGAAGTACGTCGGCTGCGGAATCTGTGACTTGACCAAGATCAAAGTCATGGCAGGTCCAGAACCTGAAGGCCAATTACAGTTCACTGGTATTAGGAAATATTTCAGCTCTTACACTCTCACTGGTAGAATGATTGTGTACTGGCCACATATGGCAGCATTGCTTTGTTATACTTCAAGTTAAGGCCTAAAAACCTCCAGCTGTGAAAGCAACATAAACGGATTCTGAAATGTCCAACCTCATCTGTTAAGACCCATGCTTAGAGAAGCTAATGTCAACTCATCATGTAATACTCAATTTGTACAATAAATTATGAACCTGGAAAAAAAGGGGGAAAAATAACCAGTCTCCATCCACAGAGTCCATAGGGTGGGATTCTAGGCCCCCTTACTTGCGGGGTTGGTCCAGTGTCTCTCGTGAAGATGTAGTGAGGATACTGCTGGTGGTGAGACTGGAATCCGTTCGGAAGCCAACAGGAGCTCAAGAGTGTTTCCAAGATGGCATGCTCCATGGCTGGCAGGTTTGTTCCGGCTTCAGTTCCTTACTCTGTGGACCTGTCTAAAGAGCTGCTTGGGTCTTCAGGACATGGCAGCTGACTTCCTGATGAAAGAGAAATCAAACAAAGAGCAAGATGGAGGGTAGAGGATGTACCTCGGTTGGTAGAGCTTGCCAAGCATGTACACAGCCTTGAGCGGTATCCTCAGTGCCACATAAACCCAGCGGTGACACATGCCTACACTCCCAGCACTCAGGAGGTGGAGGCAGAAGGATCAGGAGTTCAAAGTCATCCTCAGTTACATAGCAAATCCAAGGCCAGAGGGAGACGGGGCAGGGGTGGAGGAAGAGGAGAGAGACAGCACTAATTGTACTGTAAGACTGATATTTTCACAGAACCCTTAGGGGTTTTAGAATATTAAAAATTTATTTTTTATTTTATGTGTATGAGTGTATTGCCTACATGTAAGTAAGTGCACCATGTCATGCAATGACCTCAGAGGCCAGAAGAGGACATCGGAATCCCTGGAACTGGAGTTACAGACAGTTGTTAGCTGCCATGTGGGTGCTGGGAATTGAACCTGAATCCTCTGTAAGAGTAACCAGTACTCTTAACTGTGAACCATATCTCCAGTCCCCACAACACCCTTTCTTAACAGGTTAGTCCGGTTTGTGGTGGGAGAGGACTATCCAAGTGTTTCGATAGCAGGAGGTGGTAATCGGTGATGTCTGCTTTGGAGTCTGGCTGTCATAGTCTACCTTCTGCTCTAATGATTTGAAAAAAGTACACACTCTCTCTCCAAGAACTTCCCATCAATCCATCCAAATCTCATCCTATTTTCTGATCAGAATCTATTGAAAGTTTTGAAACTTGTATAAAAACAGGTCCAGGAGTGTATGTGGTAGTGTGGTGTGGTATAATTTGTGTGAGATATATGGTCTCTGTGTATGGTGTGTAGTATGTAGTATGGTGTGTAGTATGTGGTATGATATGTTGTGTGGTGGACTGTGGGTACCGTGTAGGGTGCAGTAAGGTATGTGTGTGGTATGGTGTATATGTCGTGGTGTGTGTGTGTGGTGTATGGTGTATGTGTGTGTGGTGGGTAGTATATTGTATGTGTGTAGTGTGTTCATGTGGTGTGTGGTATGTGGTATGTGAAGTATGTATGTGCGTGTGGTGTGTGTGGCGTGTGTGGTGTGTGATGTGTGTGGTTTTTGTGTTTATGTGGTCTGTGTATATGGTGTATGAAGTGCGTATGTACTGTTTGTATGTTCTATGTGTGTGTCTGTTGTCTGCGTATGTGGTGTGTGTGTCTATGTTCTGTGCATATGGTGTATGGTATGTGTGTGGTGTGTGGTGTATGTTGTAAGTGTGTGGTGTGTGATGTTATGTGGTCTCTGTGTGGAGTGTGTGGTATATGTGTATGTTGTGTGGCAAATATATGTGTGGTATGTGTGGTATATGTGTCATGAATGTGCGGTATATGTGTCATGAATGTGCAGTATATGTGATATGTGTGTGGTATATGTGTATGTTGTGTGGCAAATATATGTGTGGTATGTGTGGT
The DNA here is from genome assembly GCF_000622305.1 of Nannospalax galili. Taxonomy (NCBI): domain Eukaryota; kingdom Metazoa; phylum Chordata; class Mammalia; order Rodentia; family Spalacidae; genus Nannospalax; species Nannospalax galili. Next base: position 326,565 of record NW_008357999.1, on the reverse strand, counting down.
ATATGTGTCATGAATGTGCAGTATATGTGATATGTGTGTGGTATATGTGATGAGTGGTGTGTGCATATAGATATGTGTTTCCCTGAGTCTGTTTTGTAAGTGCTATAGTCTGAATCCAAGCACCTGAAAACATAAAACTACAGACACGTTATCCCTCTCCAGCATGCAGAGTGGGGTATAAGGTAATTGCTGTCCATGCTCTTTCACAACGGCTAATATGCAATGCATGAGGAAGTCACTGGGCTGTACCAACTCCAGACCTCTCCACTGCAGTTCAGCAGATCTTAGGAGTGAGAGCAGGTTCTGGGGCTTCAGTTTCCCTCCTGAACGCTGTTTATACCTTCAAAGCCACTCACTGTTTTGAGTTTTTCTTTTTCCATTTGAGAGAGAGAAAGAGGATGAATGTGTGCATGCGTGTGGGTGCAGATGTATGTGAATATGTGTGTGCAGGCGGAGGCCCCAGGTTGTTGGGAGTCATCCTTGACTGCTCTTCCACCTTATTCACTGAGGTAGGTCTCCTAATCAAACCCAGAGCTCATGAATATGAGGTAGGTCTCCTAATCAAACCCAGAGCTCATGAATATGTCTAGTCTGGCTAGCCAGCTTGCTTTGGGGATCCCCTATCTCTGCCTTCAGTGGTTGGAATTACAGATGAGCACCAAGCTCACCTAGCATTTGCATGGATTCTTGGGATCTAAATTTGGGTCCTCACGCTTGCAGGGCAAACACTTTAACCACTGACTAACGCCTCAGCCCTCACTGTTCCTTTTATGTAACTCGAAGCTGGTGTTTCTAGCTGGCCAGTTTTCTCCTCTGCCTCTGTTTAGTAGAGTTATAGGGACTCACAGACCTCTTTCCTCCTGTTTCCTTTTGTTCCAAGCCCTAATTTCTCCCCCTTTTAAATATTAAAATTTTTTTTTCTAATTATGTGTGTCTGTGCATCAGTGCCATGTGTACAGGAGCCTAAGGAGGCCAGAAGACAGTGTCCCATCACCCAGACCTGGGGTTACAGGTGGTGTGAGCTGCACAGCTGAGTGCTGGGAACTGAACCCAAGTCCTCTGGAAGAACTGCAGCACGTTCTCTTAACCGCTGAGCCATCTCTCCAGCCCGTTTCCCCTTTTCATGTTCTCCCTTCAGCTTATCTCTACCCTCTTGTAATGTAATATTAATGCCAAGAATAAACCAGGTAGTATCTTCAGTAGATCAGTTGTAAACCTCCCTAGATAGACCATTGGAGTATTAGATAGATTTTCTACTTTCCACATGACAACAGACAATGGTGCTACTAAATTCTGCCATTACATAGCAAGGATCCCTCTCCTCTTTCCATTAAAACTGTCCCCAGTTTCCAGCCTGGCCTCCCCAGCAGCCTCCTGGAAGCCCTGCAGGCCTCTATTAACAGTCTTTGTCGGGTATTTCGGACTATTCTTCTTCAAAGTCCTCCAGCTCCTGCAACCCAGATCTTTAGTGTGTTTTTGTTATGCAGGGTTCAAAAGCCTTTTATATCTTTAGTATTTTTTTGCTATGGCAACACTCAACCTCTCCGTATGAAAAATCTGTCTCGTTATTCTAGCTGGCTTTTATTGCTGTGATAAAACTCTCTGACTAAAAACAACTTGGGGAGGAAAGGGTTTATTGCATCTTACACTTCCTAGTGATAGTTCATCACTGGGGGACTGTCTACTCAATGAGCCCCAAGATCTTCTGTTACTATCATAACATAAGATACAGTGCAAATTTAAAAGTTGCACAGTCTTTAAAAATTTCAACAATGTAAAATTCCAAATTCTCTTTTTAAAAATCCAAATTCTTTTAACTGTGAACTACTTTAAAATAAAAAAGAAATTAAATACTTTCTTACTCCAAGAGAGAAGAACCAGGGTGTAAAGATCATCGCACTTAAGCAAAACGAAAGTCCAGCAATGTAGCTCCAAATCTTGTAGCTCAGTGTCTAACATCTGGGAGTCGCTCACAATCTTCTAGGCTCTGAAAGCCTTGGGCAATTCCACTTCTCTGGCTGTGCCATCCGTAGAACACACTGCTTGTTTTGTAGGCTTGGGCCAGCTACACATCCTTGGTGGTCATCCCACAGTCCTGGCATCTCCAATATCCTGGGATCTCCACTGCCACTGAGGCTGCAACTTCAGCGGTGGCCTCTCCTGGCCTTTCCTGGTGCCAACCCAGAATTGACTCCTTCATTTCTGCAGCTTTCATGCAGACAAAACCAGTAGGTATCATGTGGAAGATTCTGACACATTAGTAAATTTGGCTGCCAGCTTGAGATACAGCCTTGGCTCCTCTAGCCACAGCTTCTGTGTGCTGGCCCTGAGGAAATACTTCCCAGAAGACTTCACCTCGATGATGCTGGTCTCTTGTTAATCACAGATGATTCTTCAGTTCCAGCTGACGAGAAACCACCCTAACACACTAACAGCCCTGTTAGAGTCCTTGCTTCCCTCTGAAACTTCACAAACCATGCCTTCACCAACTGCTTTGCTCTCAGAATTATCTTCCAAGGTCCCACAACAGCTTATTTATCTCTAGACACTCAGGCTTTTCTAGCACAAAGCTCCAAAAACTTTCACAGTCTTCCCCTAAACAACATGGTCAAGTTTGTCATTCTCTGGCACCAATTTCTGTACTAGTCTGCTTTCTATTGCTGTGATAAGATACTCTGACCAAAACAACTTGAGGGTGAAGGGTTGAAGAGATGGCTCAGTGGTTAAGAGCACTGGCTGCTCTCGCAGAAGACCTAAGTTCAGCTCCAAGCAAAAGCATGATGGCCAACAACCATCCATAACTCCAGTTCCTGGGGCTCCAATACTCTTTTCTAGTCTCTGTGGGCATTTTACAATATGGGTACATTTACATACAAAGAGACAAAGCACTCATATACATTTAAAAAACAACTTGGGGAAAAAAGGGTTTATCACATCTTATACTTCCCAATGACAGTCCATTACTGAGAGAAGTCGGGGCAGGAGCTCAAAGCAGGAGCCCAGAGGCAGGAGCTAAAGCAGAGACCATAGCAGACTGCTGCTTTCTGGCTTGTTTCCTTTGGCTTTGCCAGATACTTTTCTTATATAGCCTAGTCTAACCTGCCCAGGGATAGCACCACTCACAGTGGGCTGGACCATCCTACATCAACCAGTAATCAAGAAAATGCCCTGGGGACATGGCCACAGGCCAATCTGATGGAGGAAATTCCTCAGTTGAGGAATTCCTTCTTCCCAGGTGTCTATGGTTTGTGTCAGGGTGACAAGAGCTAACCAGCACAATTATCTAATACATTGCCTATAAATTATTCCAAATCTAAGAGACTTGAAATAACAATAAGCTTCACCAGCTCATACCTTCATTGAATTTTGGACTCTGGAATGACCTGACCAAAAACCAGAGGTTTAGAGTTTCTTGTAGAAATGCTGACAGGCTTTCAGCATGGTCACTCTGCTCTGAGGGATTTACTGTGGCTAGAGTCACCTCCAAGATGGTGTCCTCACATGGCCACTAAGCTCATGTGCAGTGTTGGTGAGAACTCTTGGTTTTTCATGCTGTGGCCTAACTGAGTGTCCCCATGGCATGGTAGCCCCTGCTTCTTGGAGAGAGTGATTCAAGAGAAAAATACACCAGTTTTTCATGATGTGGCCTCAGTAGTGACACTCTGCCATGTTTATAGTAATATGAAATCTCAGCTCACTGGGGACCATGTGCTATACTCACTAATTCTTTAAGAAATTTACATATATGTACATATATATGGTTATACATAATATATAAAATTCAATTCAAAGGCTGGCTTTGAACTCATGATCCTCCTGCTTCAGCCTCATGAGCACCTGGTTTAAAGGCATGCACCATCATGCCTAATCAGCACCACTTCTCAAAACCCCTAATGGTGAGGTGAACCTGGTAATCAGAGGCAATCGCTCTCAATGCTTGCTGTTTGCTGTGTTTTCAGTCTCTAGGATTCTAATTAATATGCTTACATAGACATATGTAATCATATACAAAATGCTGGTGGGAGCATGATTGTGGAAATTTATAAAGATGTCTCAGATGAAGCTGAGGAGAACATTACTGGATCATGAAGGGAGGTGACCCTTACCATAAAGCAGCAAAGAACGTGGCTGAATTGAGCTTTGTGTTCTGTAGAAGGCAGCACTTACATATGACCTAAGCATATATGTACCTGAGGAGATTTGTGAGAACAGTGATGTAGGAGCAGATCTGTTCCCCAAAACTGTTGATAAAAGAGACAAGAAAAAGGAATTGAAGCTGGAATAGTTAAATGAAGAGAAACCAGAGCTTAAAGGTTTGAAATTCTCAGCCTGCCAGGGTTTGGGGTGGGGGTGGGAGGAGGAGGAGGGAAGGGAAGAAGAGAAGGAGGAAGAGGAGGAGGAGAGGAAAGAAGAGATTGATTTTAGAAGGGGTTACCACGGATGTGGTAGACCAGCCATCTCATTAGATTCCTGAACTAACTATGGACTTCACCAGGAAACACGTGAGGGAGAGGGATGGGACTAACTCATCAGAAGCGCTGACAGTGGGATTATAGGAAACTATGGGACGGAGGAAGGAAGGCTACGACTGCACGCCACTCTTCAAGGCGAGGACAGAGCTCCATGAAAATGACTCCAATGTTATCAGAGTTGCCACCTAGGTTCCGCCAGGGCAGAAGCTGTGAGGCTGGGTCTGGCTAGAGCTGAAGCAGTAGGGAACACCCGTCAGAGCTATTGGAGACACAGCCCAACAAGTGGACTTATGATATGGTTGGAGCCATCATAGAGTCACATGTGGGCAGTGTCTCATCAAGCTGTGGAAGTGACATTCCTACCCCAGAGGCTCTGGAAGGCAGAGCTCAAGGCCTTCAGAGACCTGTTCTCAAGGCTTACTGGGAAGCTGTCACGCTGTCTTCCTTTCCCAATTCTCTGTCTTCTGAAAATGCGTGTCCTGTGCCTGTCCCATTTTGTTTTGGAAGCAGATGTGTTTGGTTCCATAGATTCACAACTGTGAGACCCTGAGACCAATTGTGCCTTTATTCTCATCCATTTCCAATTTATAGGATGTCCTGGGTCGCTTTAACAGTTACCTTGAATCATCCCATAGTCATTTAAGAAGTGAGCCTCAACAGGGGGATTTCCCAGATCAGATGAGCCTGTGGCATGTCTGAGGAGGATTGTCTTCATTGTTAATTGACTTAGACGGGTCCATCCCACTGTGGGCGGCACCATTCCCTAGGCAGGTGGGCCTAGGATGTATAAAGAAAGCTTGCTAAGCATGAGCCTGCAGGTGAGCCAGCCAGCAGCATTCCTCCATGGTTTCTGCTGTACTTTCTCTCTGTGAGTGAACTCTTTGGTCAGAATTAATGCTACGTGGGAGAACAAGAAGGCTTGTTACAAGCTCCTGCTTGAGTTCTTGCTTTGACCGCCCTTAATGATGGACTGTAATCTGAGAGCTGAAATAAACTTTCATCGCCCAAGTTGTTTTAGGTTTGAGGGTTTTACTAGAACAACATAAAGGAAATGAGAGGATTTTTAGAAAACATTTTTTGCTACTTTTCATATGTGTGTATGTGGTGTGCATGTCTGTGTGTGTTTGTGTACATGTGTGTACACATGTGTACATGTACAAGTGGAGACCTGAGGTTGATGCTGGGAATCATTCTTGATTGTTCTTCCACCTTACTCATTGAATCAAGAACTCTTAATCAAACCCAGAGCTCACCAGTATGGGAGGTCTGTCTGGCCGGCTTACTCTGGGGTCTCTGTCTTCCCAAGTAAGAACTTCCAGCAGGCCACCATGCAGGTCCCAATGCTACCAGGGATTTATGTGGGTTCTTGGGCTCCAAACTCTGGTTCTTATGTTGTGTGGCAAGTGCTTTAACCACTGAGCAACCTCCCCAACCCCTGATTCAGAGGATATTTAGATGAAACTTTGGACTTTGGACTTTACAGCTGATGCTGACCTAAGGTAAAGACTAGGGCTGTTGGGATGGAAATCAATGTGGTCTACATGTGCATTAGACATGACTCCTTGGGACCAGATGTGGAATGTTATGGACTACATGTTTGTGTCTGCCTCAATTTCATGAAAAGTCTAAGCTCTGTTATTCTAGTTTGCCTTCGATTGCTGTGACAAAACACTCTGACCATTGCCAACTTGGGGGAGGAAAGGGTTTATTTGGCTTATATCTTCTAGCTTATGGGTCATCACTGAGGGAGCCCAAGGTAGGAACTTGGGGCAGGAACCTGGAGGCAGGAGCTGGAGCACAGGCCATGGAAGATCACTGCTTACTGGCTTGCTCCTTTGGCCCATGTTGTTTGCTTTCTTATATAGCAAAAGACCACCTGACCAAGGGTGGCATTGGGCACAGCGGGCTGGGCCCTTCCACATCACTCATCAATCAAGAAAATGCCCCCCACACATGGCCACAGGCCAGTTCAGTGGAGACAATTTTCCACCTGAGGCTCCCCTCAACCCAGGTTTGTCAAGTTGACAATAAAATCTATCTAGCACATCCATGGAACAGTATGAGGGGGTGCGGCTTTGGAAGATAAAGATAATTACAAGATAATACTTCCTGTATTATTCATATAAGAAGTACTGCCTCTTTAAGAAGAGAAAACTATTTAAGTCCACTGTGCCTCAACTGCCCCAGATATAAAATAGAGAACATTAGACTCTGCCTGTGCTTTTCAGTAACATTATGGAGAGTTCAGATGAGCTTAATATACATAGGCACTTAGAACAGTTCTGAGCTCCATCTAACACTAGGGATGAGAGTGTACCAAAGTCATCTTCACGTCTTGCTCTGAGCTGTTTGTGATAGTCAATGTCTAACAGGCAGTCGGACTTCACTCAACCCTTTATTTTCAGGAACACACCTCTGACTTTGTCCTTGATGTTTCTCAGTCCAGACAGTATTTGTAATTATTCCTTTTAGAGAAAAAACACCTAGTGTTTAGTTAGGGTAAATGTTCTAGTTCTATTTTGTTGCTGTGATAAAATATCCTGACAACAAGCAACTTAGGAAGGAAGGGGGTTTATTTCAGTTTATTATTCTAGGTTACAGCTCATCATTGTGGGCAATTTAAGGCAGGGACTTCAAATAGCCAGTCATAGCACATCCACAGTCAAGATCAGAGAGAAATAAATGCATGCACCCTTGCTTGCTTGTGTTCAGCTCCATTTCTCCATTCATGTACAGACAGCAGAACCCTCTGCCTAGGGAATGGCACCACCCACAGGGGGCTGAGTCTTCCTACATCACCTGCCTGGCACCTCTCATGCTCAGCCCTGACTTTTCTCTAGCTCTGGGGCCTCCTGGTAAAGCCAGTTAGCTGATCTTGGCTTTGGGGAAGCAAAGTGGTAAAGCTGGGCATCTGGCCCTTTGCTCCTAATTGAGCCTCTGAATAGTAAAAGACTGTTTCCAGAAGCAGCAAAAAGGAAGCAAGTTGCTTGGGGGCTGGAGAGATGGCTCAGCAGTTAAGAACACTGGTTGTTCTTAAAGAAGACCCGGGTTTGAATCCCAGCACCCACATGGCAGCTAACAGCTGTTCGTAACTCCAGTCCCAGAGGATCCAACAGCCTCTTCTGACCTCCACGGGCATTGCACAACACAGGTGCACTTACCTGCATGCAGGCAATACATGCATACACATAAAATAAAAATAATAAATAAAAAAATTTAAAAAGTTTTTTAAAAAAAGAAAGCAAGTTGCATTTGCATTTGAACATCAATCGCTGATGGAAAGACACAGATGGTGAACAAGCCATCATTGTAGGCAATGAAACTGATCTGTGCAGGGCCCTGGAACACGTGTGTCTATGCACATGGGTGTGTCAGATTCCAGGGCGTTCTGTACTATGATAATTTTCTCTTTTGGGTGCTGGGGATTGATCCCAGGTCCTCATCCGTGCTAGGTAAGCACTCTGCCCCTGAGGTCCCTCCCCATCCACTCTTGTGTTCTCTGACTCACTGAACTCTTTCCTCTGTGTGTGTGTGTGTGTGTGTGTGTGTGTGTGTGTGTGTTGTGGAGGCCAGAGGTCAGCAATACGTGTCTTCCTCAATTGCTCTCCACCCTATTTTTTTTAGGTTAAAAAAAAATTAGTGCCTAGGATGGTGATGCACATCTTTAATACCAACACTTAGGGGGCAGAGGCAGGCGAGTCTATGTGAGATTGAGCCCAGCCTGGTCTACATAGTGAGTTTCAGGTCATCTGAGACTACATAGAGACCCTCTCTCAAAACAATTTTTTTAAATTATGTATATCTGTGTGTTTATGTCAATTATGCATGTATGTGTGTGGGTCCCCAAAGAGGCCAGAAGAAAGTGTTGGTTCCCCTAGAGCTGGATTTTCAAGCATTTGTGAGCTGCCATACATGGGTCCTGGGAGGTAAGCTTGGGCCTCTGGAAAAGCAGTAAGCACCCTTAACCACAGAGCCATCTCTCCAGCTCCTTTTCACCTTATTTTTTTGAGCCAAGGTCTCTCACTGAACCTGGACCTCACCAGTTAAACTAGCTGGCCAGCAAGCCCCAAGAATCCTGCCCCTACTTCCCAGACACCGAGATTACAGGTACACCATTACACCAGTCTTTCTTTGTGGATACTGGGGGGCTCATACTCAGGTCCTCACACTCGCTTGGGTGACAACTTTATCACTTTAGCCGTCTCCCCACCCCCAAAGCCTGACTCTAAACCACCCAAGTGTCTCTCGTGGTTGGCTGCATCATCAAAAGTAGAGTCTTTCAAGCAAAAGAAATGCATCGAAAATAAAATGCTTCAAGGAAACTGACCACCTCATCCCTTCCATAAATCTATAAGCTAGAAATAGAGCTTATTTGAGATTCTGAGCAGTTTCCTGCTGAACTTTGGAATACTGCTAAAAATGCAATAAAACAAAATGATTTTAAAATATTAACAGACCAGAAGTAATTAAATTGCGTAAGTAGTCACTAAAATCTGAGGTTTCCTTGGCTAAACCTGTTCTGCTAACCAGGATTGAAGGACAAGGTCTACAAGGTGTGTCAAACCTGCGGGATCTCTGCAGTCCTTCCTTCACCTACTCAGTCTGCACTTTGCTTTTGTTTTCTGGAGGGTGGTGCATCTGAGACTTGTCCTTTCTGTTTGGAGAGGAGGAAAAACCCCGTCAAACACTTTCCCTTTTTCTCTAAAATGACAACAGAATCTATCTTGAGTTTTAGCACCTCTGATCTATGCTTAACCCTGCTCTCCATTAATGGATACAAACCCTCAGTGGACTTTAGAGCTCTGGTAGTGGGCTGGGGAGAGGGCTCATCTGGTAAAGTGCCTGCCTTGCGTTCTGATCCTAAGCCCTCATGTAAGAAGTAGGGCATGGGGACTGGAGAGATGGCTCAGTGGTTAAGAGCACTAGCCGCTTTTGCAGAGGACTTGGGTTAGATCCCCAGCACCCATATGGTGGCTACCAACTGTCTGTAACTCCAGTTCTGGGGGGTCTGATGACCTCTTCTGGCTTCTGTGGGCATTGCACACATATGGTGCACATACATGCAGGCAAAGCACATACATATAATACCAAATAACCAGCTACCTACCCACCTACCTACCTACCTACCTACCTACCTAAGTAGGTAGGGCATGGTGGCATATGCCTGTAATCCCAGAATTGGGGGATACAGACAAGTGGATCCCTAGAAATTACTGCAGAATCAGTCTAGCAGAATCAGTGAGCTCCAGGTTCAATCACAGACCCTGTCTCAAAAAAAAAAAAAAAATCAGATAGAGAGTAATTAAAGAAGACACCTGAGGTCTTCCTTTGGTCTCCACATGTATATACACACAAACCATGTAAATACATGAACATGTAAACATGCATATACTGCATACACACACACACACACACACACACACACACACACATACACACATACAAAGCTCAGGCGGGTGAATGCAACTGGCTCTTACAGTCCTGGAAATTTCAAAGATCTCAGACCTCGGCATCCTGTAGAAACAGCGTCAGTTTGCTGCTTGGCTGACCTCTGACCTCTGCCTGGCCTCTTATCGCTGGGCTGCTCCATCAGAGGGAAGTGATTTGTGTAAAAAGGAGTCAAGTGTGTCTCCAAGGTGAGAAGCTGGAATCCACACCATGAAGTTGGTATTCATGGAGCCAGGCTTTTTGCTGCCAAAGCCTGTCATCCAGGGGCCATGAGTTACTCTTAAAATCAAGGAGAGGGGCTCAGTGTTGGCAGCAGCTCACCTCCAAACACAGTCATTTTTAACATGGGGGGATCTCTGGGTGGAAGAAAACAGGGCAGGGGATCTGTGAAACTTTTTCTACAGTGTTGTTTTTTTAATGAGCTGGGAGGATGCAATGTTTCCACATTAAATTCTGGCTAAAGGATCCTTTTCCTCTTTTACAGTTTCTGTATTGATGACGTGTGCAATTTTTAACTCATCACAGGAGAAAAAGGACTGGGAATATGTGTCTCATGTACACAGCTGGTTTGAAGTATTTCTGACAATCAAAGAGTATTTGTCCTGGCTTAAAACTCCCCTTTCCTTTTTTGGAAAACTTTGCACTTACTAAGTTTCTATTTAGCACTGGGGCCTTGGCCATGTTCTCTGGGATGCTATGATGTTTCTCAGTGGACCCCTGTCTTCCTGCCACACTGTTCTGAGGTCAGATGTAGGCAGCAAGCCAGCTCATTGCATCCAAAACCAGATCTCTAGTTCTTTCTGACCCAGCTCAGCACCTACCCCAGGCATAGCCCTACATCTCGCTGTTAAGTTCCAGAATCAGAAAACTCTTATTTAAGATGCACTTCGCCCCCTTCAGGCCTGGTCCCTTCCCCTTGGTATGTACCACTGGAAGGGAGCCTCCTGTTCCTGTCTCTGGGAGATTCCAAGTCACATTTGCATCTGGCTCCTGCCCTTGACACTAATGCTAAAATACCAACAGCCCATTCACACCAGAGGTTAGGGTTTAGCTGCTTCCCAAAGCAAAGGAAGTCATTTGATGGTTCTCTAGGATTCTTACTGAAAAGAGCCATCTGTTGTCACCAGCACCCTCATCCTGTTGACACCAGCTCCTCTTATCCCCCTTCTCTCTCTGGGTGAATAGTGACAGTGTGCCAGTTGTTTAGAATCTTGGGCTCCGATGGTGGTGTTTCAGTTTCAAGTTTCTTGGCAGGGGCCCGGCACCAGGATGGGGCAGGTAGTTAGTGCCACATAGAGTAGCATTCTGCAACCGGCTCACAAGGCCTTCACAGATGTGGCTCACATCTTGTTTTGGGCCATTGAGGCTCTTCCAGCAGGTGAACCAACAGGTACAAAGGGCAGAAAGGGATGATCAAACATCCCAGTGTAAATAAAAGGTGTTAGTTGTCCATCTTGATTTGAACTCAAGACCGTGTGGTCAAGGGCGTTGGAGTGGGACAGAACTGGGTTTGAATGTGAGCTGTGCACCCATTGCCTGTGACCTGGGACAAGTTAACTTTCTGTTTGTAAACTCCTCGTTTGTGAAATACAGAGAACCTGAACACCCTCATGGGGTTTTTGTTACATCAGATGCAGGTGGGACTGAAGGAGTGAGCGGGAAGGAAAAGCTGCCAATGGTACTTCTGTTAGGGCAGGAATTTGGGATTTCAGAGTGTTCCTGTAAATAGAAGTTATGATTATGCCAGTGTTTGGTAAATCAGTTTGTACCATGTTTGTATTGCAATAGACATTGATTTCTTGAGTAGTTACAAGCATCTTCTATTTATTTAGATACAATAAGCATGCTAATGAAAATACCTAGTGTTGGCTACGTGTACTCAGGCACACCTGTAATCCTAGCACTTGGGAGGCTAAGGCAAGAAGATCTTGAATTCAAGGCCAGTCTGGGCTACTTGGAGGGTTTGAGTTAGTCTGAACTAAAGTAAGAGACTCTGTCTCAAAATAAAAACAAAAATCTATTATTAAGAGCAGATTCTCTGATTTTCCTTGCTTTCACTTTTTTAGTTTTATATCCTTGGAAAGATGTTATTTTTTAATGTTCTTTAGATTGGTCTTCCTCTCTGTCTCTCTGTCTGTCTGTTTGCCTCTGTCTGTCTCTCCCTTTTTCTCTCTATCCCTCCCCCATCTCTGCCTCTTTGTGTCTCTCTGTCTCTATCTCTGTCTCTCTGTCTCTGTTTCTCTCTCTCTAACTAATTCTATCTCTATCATCTCTATCTCTATCTCTCTATCTCTATCTATCTATCTCTATCTCTATCTCTATCTCTATCTCTCTCCTCTTTTAAGTAACTCAGCCTACTCTTCCTTCTCCAGACCCAGAATGAGGTTTTGCCTTTCATGGACTCAGTAAAAAACTGAAGTGTAAGTTGCAGACACCCCCTTAATCTATGTGGTGGACTGAGGGCCCAGTCTGTTCCAAACTGTATGAAATGGCTGAGCTGTTCTAGGGTTGAAGGACAAAGTCTCTAGGATTCTCAAGTTTTCCATTGAACGACAGCTAAACAAAAAGATGAGGAGCTGCAACCTTTGAGATCAAGACCTGGGAAGACTGCACAGACCTTCTTGGAAATGTGTTTCACTTAAAACTTTCAGGTGAAGTGTGCATTCCTGTCTATATGTAATGGTTAATTCCGATCTTGATCGGCAGCTTGGCTGTCTTGAGAGCCACCTGGGAGATTCATAAATCACATTGCTGGGGTGTGTCTAAGAGCATGTTTCCAAAGAAAACTAGATCATAAGGCTTCTAAGCTCATCTTTGGTCTGAGTCATTGATGGACACAAAATTGAAATAGCCTATTGGGAAGTGGTGGGCCTGGGGAGAGGGGTCCTGGGGAGAGGAGGGAGGTCACTGGCAGTGGCTCTTTGGGGCTGTACCTTACCCTGCTCCATGCTGCTCCCTTTCACCATGACATGAGTGACTCTGCTGTGCCCCCTGTCCACTCTGAGGACACCACATTCATCTGCTGCCATGATGTCTTGTTAAGTACATGAGTCCAAGCAACCATGGACTAAACCCTCTGAAACCATGAGGCAAAGCAAACCTTTCCCCCTTTAAGTTGCTGTGTCAGTCATTTTGTCACAGTGAGGATAGCAACTAACACTTTTTTTCATTGCATTTGTTTTGTCTTACAGAGAATGTTCCCCTACCTTCTCCCAATGCCCGAAAGCTCACTGAGGGAGAACATGGGACTGTCCATCATGGACTGGGGTGCCAGTAGTATAATTTAGAAACCAAGACAGCTGGTACACTAAATACAAGGGTAGAGTGTAAGAATGTATGGAAAATGGAATTTAGAGAAATTACGGAGGGTGAAAATGTAGAAATGGAAGTTTTTAGGGGTAAGAATCCAGATGGAAGTGGGGTGCGGGATGGAGGAACCAGCAGGAATGGCAAGCCCCTAAATGCTCTCTTAGGAAGCCAAGCAGGTTTGGACTGCACTGAACAGCCGAGGACAGGGTATCTCAGTGCCCTTTCCCCAGATTAACTGGTTCTAGGAGTAGAGGCAGGCTCTGTCCAATGGAGAGCAGCTTCCTCGGGCCTGCGAAGATAGGGTTTCATCTTCTGTCAAAGGAAGGGTACCTTGTGCTTGACTTCACTTCCTCCTCCTCTGCCCAGAGCGTGTTTCCTCATTGTGGTCTTTATTTGGATGATGACATTCAAATGCAAACCTGTACATTCTGTCCAGGCAGGTCTCCTGGCTACACGATCTTGCCGGAATCCATTCTTCACAGGCGACTTATAATTTAGTCTCTTCCAGCTTGTATGAGGTCCAAGTGGAAATGGCCTTGGCGAGCTGAGAGGCTGATCGTAAAGAGAGGTGGAGCTGTGAGGATGGTGCTGGCTAGAGCTCATCTAGGTGTGACAGGGACCTTGTGTGCAGAATTCCATAACACTGTGGGGTGCTGGGAACTGTGAGGGGACAAGGAAAGAGAGAACACTTTTTATTCCTATGTAGAATGACACCTGTGCCCTGTCGGGTTGCATGTTAGTGAGGAGGGCAGTGCCATGATGGAGATAATGGAGATAGTCCTCCCTTCTGTCCTTCCTTCCTTCCTTCCTTCCTTCCTCCCTCCCTCCCTCCCTCCCTCCCTCTCCCTCTCCTTCTCCTTCTCCTTCTCCCTCTCTTTCACCCTCTTTCTCTCTCTCCTTCCTTCCTTCCCTCCTTCCTTCTCTCCTTCCTTCCTTCCTTCCTTCCTTCCTTCCTTCCTTCCTTCCTTCCTTCCTTCCCTCCCTTCTCCCTTCTCTCTCTCTCTCTCTCTCTCTCTCTCATTCTTTCTTTTGGTCTTTTCGAGACAGGGTCTCCCTGTAGCCCCAGCTGGCCTTGAACTCACAGATTCACCTGCTTCTGCCTCCCAAGAGCTGGAATTAAAGGTGTGTGCCACCATGCCTGGCCTGAGATAGTTCTTTTTAAAAAAATATTTTATTTTCTTCTTTTATCTTATGTGTATGAGTGTATTGCCTTCATGTATATAAGTGCACCCATGTTGTGCAATGCCCACGGAGGGCAGATGAGAGTGTTGTGTCCCCTGCAACTAGAGTTACAGATGGTTGTTAGCCACCATGTGGGTGCTGGGAATTGAACCCAGGTCCTTTAGAAGCGCAGTCAGTTCTCTTAACTGCTGAGCTATCTCTCCAGCCCCTAATAGGGATAGTTCTTGAATCTGGCTTTGAAGGACATGGTAGGATTGACAGGTGGGCAGTTTCTTCGTCCTATGGCAGCTAGAAAACAATGCCCATTACAGGCCATATGGCTGTGCTGCTTGAGGACCAAGCTGCTGGGATCTTACATTCAAACATTTAGTGTAGCAGTGGATTGTATCCTTCAACCAAGGTTAGAAGTCGTCTTTCTTTGACAACTGAGACCAACATGGCTTGGCTTCCCAAGACCGGGGCCGTGTTCAGCCTCGCCAGGGCAGATCTGAACCACATGCTTTCCTCAGGACTCATTCGGCTCTCGTGGATCATTTTCTCATTCGAGGGCTGGTTCAGCCACCAGCTTGCTGGGACTCACAGCCACACAGAGCCGTGGCTGACACAACAAAGCTTTAATGTGTCTGAAAATCTATTCACCTAAGGATGATGGTATTGAAATAATTTTGGGTTGGCTCCTTGGGTTTTGGGCACGTGGTGTGTGTGTGTGTGTGTGTGTGTGTGTGTGTGTGTGTGTGTGTGTCTAGGCCAGAGGGCAACCTTGAGTATTCTCAGATGCCATCTGCCTTGGGGTTTTTTGGAGACAGGATCTCTCATGGGTCTGGAACTTGCCAAATAGGCTAGGCAGACTGACCAGTGATTTCCAGGGATCCACCTGTCTCTGCTCCCCCCGCTATACACACCACACCTCCTCCTAGCATAGTTACAAGCTCGTATCAGCACTCCATCTGTAGTTTTGCAATGTGGGACCTGAACTCAGGTCCTCATGCTTGCAAAACAAGCACTGTACTGGCTGAGCCCTCTTCCTAAGCCAGCTCCTAATTCTGAGGGTTTGTTTTGTTACCTATTTAGTTTAGTTTTTACATTTATTTATTCTGTGGAGGGACACATATGTCATGGTGCACATGTGGAGTTCTGAGGACAATTTGCAGGACTCAGTTCTCTCCTTCCACCATGTAGATTTCTGCAGATTGAACTCGGGCCACTAGGCCTGGTGTGTGGTGCCTTGCCCACCGAGCCATCCAGGTGCCCCTGTTATCTGTCTTTAAACAGCTTTTTTTTTGTTTAAACTTTGATCTCTTCTAAGGATGTTAAGACCAAAATTCTAAGATCCTTTCCCATCTCACCATAAGACAAGTCCCAGTTATAAGGACCACACCAGAGACCACTCTGTTATCTGATTCAAAGGAGCCATCCTGGAACCAAGTTTTCTAAAGGGGGATGGGGCTATCAGCTGGTCTCCCATTTTTTTGAGGCAGAGTCTTGCGATGTAGCCCACTCTGGCCTTGATCTATAATCTTCTTGCCCCTTTTTCTTTAATTCCAGCAAAGTACACGTAACAGAATTTTGCATTTTAACCATCTAAAGTGCACAGGTTCAGTGTGTGTGCCATCGCCACTCTCTCCTTCCTGAATAATTTTATCCTCCCAAGGAAACCCTGTACTCATTAAGCAGCTGCTCCCCACTCTTCCCATCCCCACTTCCTAGAATTTGCTAATTCTGTTACCTTTGTTTTACCCTCATGGGCATTTCTTTTTGTAAAATATTTCATTTATTTTTATTTTATGTGTATTGCCTGCATGTATGCGAGTGCGCCCATGTCGTGCAATGCTGTGGAGGTCAGAAGAGGGCTTTGGATTCCCCTCTTCAGAGTTAAGGACGGTTTGTAGCCGCCATGTGGGTGCTAGGAATTGAACCCGGGTCCTCTGCAAGAGCAGTCAGTGCTTCATCTCTCCAGCCCCAGATATTTCTTATAAATAGGATCTTTTTCAGTTTGGCCTCTTCCACTTAGCTTAATGCTTCCAATCCATCCACATGGTGGTACTTTATTCCTTTTATATGGCTGAATAATGTTCCACAGAATGAATGTACTATTGTGTTTATCCCTTCACCAATTCCTGGACGGTGGGTACTTTCCATCTTTGGCTTCTTTTTAAAAAATATTTTATTTATTATTTTAATTTTATGTGTATGAGTGTATTGCCTGCATGTAGGTAAGTGCACCCATGTCGTACAATGCCCATGGAGGGCAGAAGAGGCTGTCGGATCCCTTGGGACTGGAGTTACAAACAGTTGTTAGTTGCCACATGGGTGCTGGGATTCAAACCCAGGCCTTCTTCAAGAACAACCAATGTTCTAAACCACTGAGCCATCTCTCCAGGCCCCATCTTCAGCTTCTTAAATAGTGCTGCTGTGACTATTCACTTCCTTTGCTTACATACCTAAGAGTACATTGCCAGTTCATATGGAAATCCTATATTCTTACTGAGAGACTGCCAGATCTTTTGCTCCAGTGGCTGCCCCACTTCACATTCCCAGCACCACCATATGAGGGGTCTAACCTCTCCTCATCCTTGCCTCTAATACCAACTTTTGAATTTCAGGATGAGTTTTATTATGACAGCGAGAGGAAAAATTCTGAATTATTTAGGCTTCATTTATTTAATGAGATCCTATTAAAGCAAGAACTGGAAACTGGTGGGTATTTTTTGCTTAAAATATATCCTAGCTTTTCAGATTTGTGAAAAGCAAAGGTTGTTTAACACAAGGGGATAAATTTGATCATTAGTTCATATCTATGGACCATATAAATGACAAGGTCATAAAATCCATGGAGCCTCTTGTGGCAGGACTCTGCCCCATGATATGATTCATCTGGCATATTTTTTTCTATAAAAATAACACAGTGGCCCATCTCAGTGACATCTGGACTCATCTGCATAAAATGAGTGTTTGGGGTCATATTATTATTATTTCATGTTCCATTCTTCATCAGACCCATAAAGGCAGAGAAGCAGTGTGGAGAATATGCTGTGATCTCTCCTCCAAACACATTAAGAAATTTTATGCATACCTTCCATTTTTGCTAATGACACAGAACGTTGACTTGTCATTTTTTTCCCTTCTGCCAAGCCATGAATGTGCCGTCCTTATCAGAAGCGTAAATAGGTGTGCGTTAATATAAGGAGACACAGGTGAACACTTCAGATCAATAAGACAACTCCAGAAGTGTGTGTGCAGATTTGTAGACCAAAATAACGCAAAGAATTGAGCATAATTGCACATTCAGAACAACCAACCAAGTAAGCTGGTTTTGATGACTTGGTTTCCTAAACTCAGGTGGGGAAGAGCATGTGTGTTTGACTCTCCAGTCTGTAATCCATCATGCTTTTTGAGAGCAGCATTATTTAGTTGAGAATTTTATGGGGGAATGGAGTAAAACGTGCACATGCCCCTGATTATAGAATGGTGGGGGTGGAGACAGTGTGGAGTGGAGTAGGCTCTCTCTCTTGTGCCTTCATTCATTCTGATATGCAGTGTTTAACACTAGGGGCATGGTGATGCATTGAGAAAATGCTGTTGCCCCATGGAATTTACAGTTTCCAGTACGTTCCATGAGTTATCACAGTTGCATTTTGTAGTTATCTATTGCTTTGTAAGAAGGTACCCCTAAACTGAGTTATGCACATCAATAGGAAGGTATGCTCTCAGTCTGTGGGCAGAGGATTGGGGTGTTGGACAGACTCACAGCTCAACTCTGTGGCACTAGGCTTCCTCTGGCGTGACCTGGATGAGGCAGGTGAGTGAGGTGTTGGTCCTGTGATACGGCTGAACTTCTCACGTCTTCTGTGCATTGCATTTTCTGGAATTTCAATATTCTACATAGTTTAAGATTTATTTAATCACGTTTGTATGCGTGTGCATGTGTACATGTGAGTGCAGTGTCCACGGAGGCCAGAAGAGGGCACCAGAGTCCCCGGAGCTGGAGGAAAAGTTGGTTGTGAGCCAACAGACTAGACATGAGTGCCGGGAACTGAACTTGGGTCCTCTACAAGAGCAGAACATGCTCTTAATCCCTCAGCCACTTCTCCATCTGGAAATCCCACCAGATAGATTTCCACCCATCTGGCCCCTGGGATGGATGGAAGCTGACTGAGCACCTTTCTTTCTCTGTGCAGCCTGTGCAGTGTAGGTTTCCTCGATGTGGCAAGGCCTCCGATTATTCAGATACTGCATTAGTTCCTTTACGCACTGCTGTGCCAAAACACCTGACAAAAGCAGCGTAAGGTGGGGGAAGGGTTTATTCTAGCTCACACTTTGAGGGTGCAGACCATCATATTGGGTGGGAAAGGCATGGCAGCCAGAGCATGAGGCAGCTAACCACAATGCACCCAAAATCAGGAAGCAGAGGGAGATGAATGCTGGTACTCAGCTCACTTGCTCCTTCTTATGCAATCCAGGACCTCAGCCCATGGGATGGTGCCACCCACATTTAGGGCAGGTCTTCTCACCTCAGTTAACCTGGTCTAGAAACACCCTCACAGATAGGGACCTAGATTTGTCTCCTAGGTGGTTCTAGATACTGTCTAGTTGGCAGTCAATGTTAACCATCACAGGTATCTAATGAAGAAGCTTGCTTCACTCACAGCCAACATGCCAAGCCAGAGGCAGAGGCTCCTGGCCTCTTATGAGCCAGGCTTAAAAACCCCAGAGTATCACTTCAACCACTAGGGCCAACTTCCAAGCCAGACTCACAGGGAGGGAACCTACCCCCTACATCTCAGTCGAAGGAGATGGAAAAAATGCTTTTTATATAATATATCCATTTAAGGATTTTTATTACATTTTTTTATTGTGTACATGTAGGGGTGGTGGTGCATGTGACAGATACATGGCAGAAACAGGACTCAACTTGGCTTTCCTATTTTTTCAAGGACCACAGACTCTTGCTGTCTGTTAGTCAATGCCCACAAAACAGTTGTGTGTAAAACTGTTGTTTCTTGGCTATGTGCAGCAAAAGGACATTCTAGTCTTGCCAAACTAAGACCTCCAGGTTCAAAAAAAAAAGATAGAGAGAGACTTAGTATAGTACCTGACATCAACCTCTGGCCTTCACGTGTATGCACATATACATGTATACTCACTTACATACACAAAGCTATACATACACACACATACACACACACACACACACACACACACACACACACACACTGCTTTTACCAAGTTTATGGGAGATAAAGGGACAGAAATCGTAATAAATACATAAAATCTTAAACTCTTATAAAATCTTAAACACCTTATACAGTAAGTGGTATGGAAAGTACAGAGAAATAACAGTCCTCCCAGTCTGCTTGTGGCACTAATTGGCAAACATAGCTGCTGTCCCTTCATAAATTTTAATGGTAGAGGCCATCTGCTTAGAGGTAAAAGAGCCAACTGTATTATAAATGTAAATCTAGTTTAGAACCATTCTCCTCATGCCCTGTTGGTTTCAGTGGTTTATAAATACTGACCTTAAAGTCACATCCATGATGCATTGCTAGCTCCATCCTTTGCTGCTTCCCCAATAGCACTGCATGGTCCATGAAGTGGGTCCCACATCTGACTTGTGAATGTGTCACCAGGAACTCTATATAGAGTTTGGGGGAAGTATTTGGATGGTAGTGACCAGACAGTCTAGCCGTTAAGCTGCTTTTTGAAATCTGTAAGTATGCCAGGTAAAAGAGCCAACTGTATTATCATAAATGTTCTCAGCCCCTGCTCAAATGATCTCTTGTGTGCATACCCTTACTTTTCCCTTTAAAATAGCTTACCAGTTTCTCTCTGAAAATTACCAATTACAGGACTGGAGAGATGCTCAGTTGCAAACATGAGGACCTGGGTTTGATCTCCAGAATCCACATGTCTATTTCAGCTTACATTTCCGGGTTATAATCCATCATTGTGGGGAAGTCAAGACAGAAACTTCAAATAGCTAGTCATATCACATGCACAGTCAGGATCTTGGAGAAATGAAGGCACACATGCTCATTTGCCTACATGTGTTCAACTCAGTCTCTCCATGCTCATACACACTGCCTAGGGAATGGTGTTGCCCACAGTGGGCTGGGTGCATTCATATCAATTAACTTAATTAGGACAATACTCTGCAGACCAAACCTATGTAGACAATACCTCATGGAGACTCTCTTCCCAGGTGATTTGAGGTTGTGTCAAGTTGACAATGAAAGCTCATAATCAGACTACATTAAAAACTTATAATCCCTGCACTAGGGATATGTAGACAGGCATGTCTCTGATGCTCACTGGGAAGCCAGTGTAGTCTACATGGTGAGTTCCAGGCCAGTGAGAGGCCCTATACAATAGAACAATAACAACAATGACAAAAACCAAGATGCATGGTACTGAACCATGACAGCTGAGGTTGTCTTTTGGTCTTCATGTGCACCTGCACATACATGTAAGTACATTGACACATGCTTGTATGCATACACACACACACACACACACACACACACACATGCACACAGAAACCAGTCTGGTTTTCACTTTTCCTTCTTTCTCTTTTCATAGCTGTGCAGTCTCTTCACACCTTAAATGACCAGATTTCTCATTTCATTGTGACCAAGTCAAAGTCACTGGAAGAAGATGGTGACCTCTTTCTCCCCATGGAGAAGGAGACGCTGAAGAGTTCCATGATGCTGATGAGGCACCTCCTAATGGATGCTCAGGTATGAAGATCAGTGGCAAAAGGTCCAGGGGTGTCCAACCTTCTGATATTATGACACAACATTGTCACCTACAAAGTTCCTGTTCAATCAAGTTACCAAAATATTGCAAAAAATATTCTCATAATGTTTCATCTAAGTTCGTGATTTTTGTCTTGGCCATAGGTTTGTCATGCCTTAGAGAGTTGGAAGTATCTTTGGGTTTTCCTTAAAAA